>NC_068360.1:28862506-29127506 GCF_020536995.1 Dreissena polymorpha | reverse complement strand
ATGAACACATGGTCAGGTTAACTAAATCTCCGCGATATGACCTAATATGTGTTTAAAACAACAAACAATATCCAACAAACGAATGAATTATCAAACATAGTATGTGCACTGATGTGGCTCTGTAATTTTTGTTTGAAAAGTTTATTAAATATGCAAAATGAGAAAGCACGCATAAGAGCGAGTTTCAGAGATATCATACGACTATCATGCTGTTTATATATCATAGTCGCTACAACGTTTACAAAAGGCAGGTTCGAAATAATTCGTTTTCTTTACACTCATGATCGCGTTGAAAGTTAATTAAACATGTTTTAATTCGCAATTTATTTACTGAATCACAACAAATGTCAATTACAATACAGAAAATGCATGGTTGTTTCATTGATCCATAAACATATAATGGATTGAATATAACTGATTTAAAATTAACGTTTTCAAACTATTATTAAATCTTTTCCCCAGAATATGCTGTCCTATTTATAGCTGAGCTTCCTATACCTTTATCAATGATAATCAGAGAGGTATGCCGATTAGAAAAATCGAGCTATCTCAATCGGACTGGCTCGATCTTTTACATCGGTCGCCATTGTGAAGAATTTTTTTATGGTATGATAACTTAGACGAGCTGCTTTGCAGCATCGTCAAAAATTATGTTATAGCTTTTTTTATTACAAGTTTTAAATGAACACAACCCATTTAAATCATTAATAAAAATTATAATTTAAGCTTCATTTTTGGAAAACAGGGCTTAATGCATATGCATAAATTGTCATCCCAGTACCAGAGACTCTCTTTAAACGAAAAACATTATAGAATCAGAAATGTCGTCCTTAAATGCGCACAAGCTAATAAGTTTGCCCAGGCTAATCTTATTTGAAATGCATTAAGCCCCGTTTTCCCTGAAAGAAGCCAATATGTACAGATTTCAATGATAAACACTAGACTTGCCAATCTCGTCTTGCAAGCTGTTAAATACTATTTGTCATATACACCCACTGTGGTGAACTATAAACAGGCAGATATGATGGTTATCTTTCCTAGCATTTGTCGTCTGCTGGAACAGGCAGTGTTTGTCTTTCCATAGCGTAGCTAAGGCTTCTAAGCGCATACTAATTTGTAAAATATGCTCTGTAACATAAGTCTGAGCTAACGCTCACACTTAAAACGGACGACCATGTAATATATATATAACACATTTTAATCATGATTTATAAGATAATTAATATAGAAAATAAATTCGGCACACTGTGTCGTCTTTGGAACATTATTTTCAAATTCGAGCAAGTTATGAGGATGCTCTAAAGCGATTGAAGAATATAATCAACAATCGCTCCTAATTTTAGGTCGTCAGAGTATTTTTATGTACTGTTTGCAAAAACAATCGATTTTATTTTACATATATTATTTTGCTCGGACAATCAGCTTTTTTGTCCAAAAAGATGTATGTACTATGTATATGCCTTGTTCTAGACAACACGAAAAAGGTCTGCAGCAATTATGAAAGTAATAGGGAACTGTTAACTGCAATGAAAATTAAGTTTTGTAGCAGTCAACTTTAAAAGCTCAGTACATTGAACATCGTGATATATGTCCATATAAATAAAATTGAAAAACTCATTTGGAAGTTAAACTGCTCGAACTGAACTGTTGTAATAATTTTATGGAATATTCTTCAATTCTAATCGTTAAGTAAGTAAATGTATCATACCAAACGTCCATTGAATATCCACGTATACGTTCGATCAAAATCAGAAATTACATAATTTTTCATTTACTTTTGTTACAAACAACAACCGTATACGTCCTACATTTGAATTTTTAATACTAGTTTGAATGTCAAAAGTACACATGTTGATAAAATAATATATACTCTCGTACACAAATATGGTTAAACTATATTCTTAAATATTGTTTTTTAAACAGTTCTTTCGAGGCAAATGTTCTTTTTCCTTTCATTTCGACGATTTGTGTGTCATATACATTTTGATAAAACATGATTACACACAGTTAAGCGATTATAGCAGAAGAAGATTTCGGTATTTATATCTGCGCAGGTATAAGAGCAATGTCATGTTTTTTTTATTCATCTATACACTATATTTTTGTTTAACTCAATTGGTATTAAGATGGCAGATGTGCTACTAGATCTATAACCTCATTGTAGGTAATTTAAGAGTTACACTTTTCTCAATCTAGTGAAACGTACTTTCTTTTGATAGAAAACGTCAGGGAAGTAAAGTGTATTTTACTGCTGTTTTTTGAGACATGAACACAGATACATTAGACAACGATGGGGTAAATAGTAAACCAAGTAAATATTGAATACTTGTAACTTTATTTTCTTGGCACGGAAACTTGAGCTAAGCGCTAAGGCTCTAAGTCTAAGATTAATTAGCCTCGCTGAGTAGAATAACGCTTGTTAGACCATAACATTGCAAGCGTTGGGACGATTATCCAGCACTGTAAGCTTGGGACGGGAACCAGGAACATTAGTCATAATTCGACACGAGATCTATAAGACTGCTAGCAAAGCATAGTGAATTAAGCCAACACCTTATATCAAACTGCTATGAACATTAAACAACATCCCATGATATGTAAATCTCTATGATTCGGGTTGAATAAAAAAAAAACGTCGGACCAAACGAAATAATCTTAATTACTACATGTATATTAAGAACACTTGTATTCAAGAAATCGGTCACTTGATGCAGACCTCTTGAGTTAGCTTTTTTACGACAAAATCTGGTCTATAAGTTTAAGGATAAAACGCGTATTGTTATCGTTAATTATTAACACTTGAAATTACAATTCACATCACTTGACTAACGTACATATCGTTTAATTGTATTTGAGTACTTTAGCGGATACGATACACAATGCTCTAAATGGTTTCATGGCAATTTACATGGTTAAGTATTGTAATCATTTCTTGGAAATTACCAAAAAGATTGACTCAGATATAAATAAACTTATTATTAACTTGCCAAATTACCGGGTACCAATATCACTGATTACATGAAAGTGAAAATATTATTATATTTTCATATTTTTTAATGTGATTGTAGTTGAAAACTTTATCAATTAAGAAAAGAATGTTAAATTATAGAAATGATTACAAAATCATTATTGAATAAAACATGTAAGCTCGAGGATTTGACATAGCTATAACAGTACGTTTTTATTCTTCTTGTTCTTTGATTAAATCATCCCATGTTCTATATAATGGAAAAACCATCAGATAAAATACAGATACTATATCAAGTATGTAACGTTCAAGTCAGCTCATCACAAGTGAGTACGATCACCTGACATGCATACGCATGTGAAAGATTAGAATGTCGACCGGAAGTTTTGGGTTATCTTCTACATTTATCTTGACAATGTCTAGAGGTTGATTGTTTACATGACACATTGTTTTCAAACTAAGATAGTAAGCGTATAGATTTGAATTTATCAGTTCAGTTATCTTCTTAAAATAAAGCAGTCTTTGGACTATCATACATCGTCTGCATTGATTGTGGTGCGTATGTCACCAGTACAAGTACAATCAGAGCACTTGACAACATCCTTAAGAAGATAATCAAAATATGTTTGAAGACAGGTCCTGTTACTAACATTAAACTGATATTTGTTGTGAAAAAATGGATTGCTCACATATCTGAGTATCTGATGCAGAATAATGCTTGCTAAACCCTGGCTGACAAAAAGCCGCTGTCACCATTTGAGCAATGATCATGATGATGATGATGATGTTGATGCTGCTGCTGCTGCTGATGATGATACCGATGGTGATAACGATGATGACGATAACGTATATAACGACTGTTAGTAGTATTAGTAGTAGTTTTTGTTGTAGTATCATTATAAGTATTAGTATTATTATTATTATCCTTGATGCATCCCTTAGACATTTGATAGAGATACGTTAATAGTCTAACCAATAAATCAGATCATATTGGTCTTTAATCTGGGCCTAAGATATTGGTCGGGAAATATTTTTTCGATAAAAGCCTAGGGTATATGTTGAGCGATAGGTCTTGGGTCTAAGCCTGAAACATTGATAAGGAGATTGGTCTACTCTTTAATCTAAGCCGAAGATATTGGTCGGAAGATTGGTCTTAAATATAAGTCCCAGATAGAACTCAAAAGATTGGTATTGGTTCAAAACCTTGCTTTGACTGATAATCACATTTAATACTTATGTTACTATATAATATATACCTTACTATATATAGTAACACATTTGTACAGTTTTTCATGCCATTATCACCATTGCGGAGTCATTATAAATAATCGGCCCTCACGCGAGAGCCGATTATTTATAATTAGCCCTCAGAATGTGTGTGCGTGACGTTCAACTGGAAGAATGGCGTCCATATTCAGTCTTAGCCAAAAATCAACGAAATAATCAATCATAATTAGATTATTTAATGACAGGTAGCAGGCAATTTGGATAATAAAAATATCGATTGAAACTGAAACTTTGCTTAACATTAGATTGATGCCTCTATTTGAGCTTTAACAGGATTCACCAAGCAGCAAATTTAAAAAGTAAAAGACACACTTAAAAATAACATAAAATAATAAAAAAACAACGATGTGCAATCCGTTTTCTGTTATTCTATCCGTTTATCTATAAATTTCTTTTGAATCACACTTTTTTTAACGATTGTAGCGAATGCTAACCACTGTCACCAAAAAACACGATTTTACAAAATCGAATGACTTGTCGGAGCGATTTCAAGAATTTTATCAAAGCTTCCAATTATGCACGACAAATGCACAATCCGAAATACGTTTTTGTTTTCGCTCGATTCTTCAAAAATACTTAATATAAACCTTTAATATTTATGTTACTATATATAGTAACATAATAAATTGACTCGAGAGCATGCGATTATCGGTCTAAGCAAGGTTATTATCATGTTTGGCCCTGAAGGGCCACTTTTTGATAATCAATAATCGGCCCGAAGCTAAAGTACGTGACGTTACGGCCAACGCGTTTCGTAATAAAAATATGGCGTCCACATTCAGTCTCAGCCAACGGTGATCAATAAAATAAACCACAACACAATGAGAGAATCGAACATCGAACATGATGTTAACGACACGTAGCACACAGTTTGGATAATACAAATATCGATTGGAACTGAAACTCATCTGTGCATTATATATATAAATATATATATATATATATATATATATATATAAATATTTATTTATATATATATATATGCCTCTATTTGAGCTTCAACAGGATTCATCGAACAGCAAAATTTATACAGTAGTTAAAGAAACACTTAGTACCTCGACAACTTATATCCGATGTTTATAATAATAAAATAACAACGGTGTGCTATTTCATCCTTTTTTGTTATTCCATCCGTTATTTTGTATTGATTTTAAATCACACTTTTTTTAAACGATTGTATCAAATGCTAACCACTTTCACCAAAACCTCGATTTACGAAATTGAATGAACTATTACACAAAATTGATTTCTAATATTGCATTTCAAACACACAATCCGAAATAAGTTTTTGATTCGTTCGATGCTGAAAAATATTTAACTGTTAAATATAAATCCACCACGACGGAATTGTTGTCCCTAAAATCCAGAGGGTCTAGCTTAAAATTGTGTTTCGTCACAGAAATTACGTCACATGAGATAGGTCATGAATTGCGTGATCAATTGAATGAAAATTAAATGACGGACAGCTGGTTTTGTAATAAATAGTACATTTAACGGGGATAAAGTATTAAAGACGTTAATACCGTCGTTTCTTGATGGCCAAAAGTGATAATCGGTCCTGGAGTGAATAACTGCCCTCAGGCCTACGGCCTTCGGGACGATTATTCACTCTACCGGCCGAATATTATTTCTGGCCCTCAAGCAACGAGGTATTAACCTCTAAGCATTCGAGGCAATTTTGTTACTATATTTATATAGTAACATAAGTATTAACACATGATACAGTTCTGTTGCAGGAAAGGGAAGCCACCGATACGCGACCTGATTACGAAAAATAGTATTCCCCTTCTCGTTTTATTTTGTACATGAATTTGTATTTCGTTTTACCTATTTTTTTAAAAATCATCATTGCCCAGAAATGAGTCAATGGATGGTTAATGGATTTGTCAATCAATATAATAACGTCACACTCGAAAATGTATTATTTCCCAAATTGGAATCAATACTATTGCTGTACAACACTATTTTTCGTTTAGTGTATATTGCGTTTTTAGATGAATCATTGAACTTTTTGTTTTCTTACAATTAAATGAATATCAATCGTATGCTGCGATTCTCGTACATGCACATATTGACATGATAATATCACAAAAACAGAAAGACCTATCATTATTACGAAAACGATGAAAAGTATTCACATGAGAATATTGAAGTTGTATGAACATTTTTTGTAATCATATTTCAAACAATACGCGTTTTTGTTGTTGCTGAGAGCAATTGAATACAAAACATAATATGAATGCAGAAATATGTAGTTAGATATATATAATATGTAGTCAAACGCACTTTTAATATTACGTTATTTTCCAGTGTTTAGTACAGTTCGGTGATATATTTTGACCAGTTCACAGCTTACACATTATATTGGACGATCCGATAGGCTAGTCCAATATCAGTTTGCCAGCTGAGTACGATAACAAATATATAAATATATATATATATATTTATATATATATATATATATATATATATTTATATATATTTGATATAAAGTGATAATGCTGGAACAAGGCTTACTTAATTATTTAAATAAATAATTTTATAAAATTTAATAAATATTTAATAAAATATTTATTGCAGGACCTTTGCCCCATCAGCATTCAATTATGGTTGTGAGGGACAGAAAAACATTAATAACTGAAAAAGGAACCATACTGCGCTAGATAAAACATTCGCACAAAAGAGAAGGGGGGGGGGCGCTACAAAAAAATAACATAAAAGATTGAGGTTATTTTCACTGATGTAAATGTAGAGTGGTATTTCACTGCTGTAAAAATGGGGTAATATTTCACTGATGTAAATTTGGGGTGGTATGCAGGGATCTCAATAACTAAATTTTGAGCCAACAAGCCAAAATGTGAAACCAACAGGCCTTCTAGTGGTGGTAAACCAGGCACTTAAATTTGAGCATTTTTCTGTGCCAGTGTTTTTTTTTCTCCAATAGGGGAATGGTTGCGGGGCCCATCCAAAGGGGAAAAACGCGTCGTTTTTTAGGAAAAGGGGAAACTTAAGAAGTCATTCTTTTATATGTAATGATATTTATTATATGAATACACATGTTTGTATAAATGTAATATTCACAGCTGAATGTCTCAGTTCTTTTTCTTAAAAATATATCAATGATTTGTTCATTTTTTTAGCTCATCTATTTTTTGAAAAAAAATTATGAGCTATTGTCATCACCTTGGCGTCGGCGTCTGCGTCGGCGTAGGCGTCCTGTTAAGTTTTGCGTTTAGGTCCACTTTTCTCAGAAAGTATCAATGCTATTGCATTCAAACTTGGTACACTTACTTACTATCATGAGGGGACTGGGCAGGCAAAGTTAGATAACTCTGGCGTGCATTTTGACTGAATTATGTGCCCTTTTTATACTTTGAAAATTGAAAATTTTGGTTAAGTTTTGCGTTTAGGTCCACTTTTTTCAGAAAGTATCAATGCTATTGCATTCAAACTTGGTACACTTACTTACTATCATGAGGGGACTGGGCAGACAAAGTTAGATAACTCTGGCGTGCATTTTGACAGAATTATGTGCCCTTTTTATACTTAGAAAATTGAAAATTTTGGTTAAGTTTTGTGTTTAGGTCCATTTTATTCCTTAAGTATCAAAGCTATTGCTTTCATACTTGCAACACTTACTAACTATCGTAAGGGGACTGTGCAGGCAAAGTTATGTAACTCTGACTGGCATTTGGACGGAATTATGGGCCCTTTATACTTAGAAAATTGAAAGTTTGGTTAGGTTTTGTGTTTTGGTCCACTTTACCCCTGAAGTATCATAGATATTGCTTTCATACTTGGAACACTCGCAAACTATCATAAGGGTACAGTAAAAGGACAAGTTGCATAACTCTGGATGTCATTTTTACGGAATTATGGCCCTTTTTTGACTTAATAACTTTGAATATATGGTTAAATTTTGTGTTTCGATCCACTTTACTTCTTAAGTATCAAGGCTTTTGCTTTCAAACTTCAAATATCATGAGGTTACTGTACCTGGCAAGTTGAATTTTACCTTGACCTTTGAATGACCTTGACTCTCAAGGTCAAATTATTAAATTTCGCTAAAATTGCCATAACTTCTTTATTTATGATTAGATTTGATTGATACTTTGACAAAACTACTCTTACATGACATACAACAATAGACTCCACCCAAACCATCGCACATGCCCCCCCCCAAACCCCCCCCTATTTTTTTTTATTTTTTTTTAAGATCATCTCACAAATGACCACCACACCCTCACACTATACCCCCCCACCCCACCCCCTCCCCAATTTTTGTTTTAAACGGTTAAAAAACAAAACTATTTATTTTGATTATTTTATGTTTGAAATACCGTCCAACCATCGCACCCAAGAATCCCCCCACCCCCCTCCCCCCACCCGAATCCCCCCCCTATTTTTTTTTTTTTTTTTTTTTTTTTTTAAGATCATCTCACAAATTACCACCACACCCTCACACTATACCCCCCCACCTCACCACCCCCCAATTATTTTTTTTTGAAACGGTTAAAAAACACAAATATTTATTTTTATTATTTTATGTTTGAAATACCGTCCAACCATCGCACCCAAGAATCCCCACCCCCACCCACCCCCCCCAACCCCCCACCCCCACCCCCACCACCCCCCCTTTTTTTTCCCCTTTTTTTCGCATTTTTCGCATTTTTGGAAGATAATGTAATAAATGTCCACACCCCCACACAATGCACCGCTCTTCACTCCACCCCTCCCTCCTTTGTGATTGAAAATGAGAGTCCCTTCACCTTTAAAAAGAAAATAGATGAGCGGTCTGCACCCGCAAGGCGGTGCTCTTGTTTTACATTAGTTTCACTCAGTTCAGCCGTCATGCACAGTATCAGTTTTCCAAGCCAATTAGAGTCTAATTGGGATTTTTTTAATCAATGAAATGGCAAAGGTGAGCATTTTTTATCAATAAAATGGGCCAAATTGGAATATTTTTATCAACAAATATTGACACAATATAGATACATCAAGCCTTTTCTTGGCCATTTTGGAAACAATTTTAATTCATGAAGTCCACTGGGGGAAACCTAATTTAATATAACTCTTTAAAATAATAAAAAATCATATTAATTATAGTTATATACCTTGTTAGTTGTTTATAAAATGAATTTGAGATATAACTATCATGAGGCAGTTGTTTCTAAAAAAAAAAAAAAAAAAAAAAATTTTTTTTTTTTTTTACTTCTGGAGGGGATTAAAAAAAATGGGGGAAAATATATACTATTTTTGGAGGGGAATGGGGCCGAATATCAGCCCCGAAATTGCCATAACAAAAGCACTGTGTGCATTTTATGTATTTTAGCTTTTTTAACTAACAAAAGATAAATGAAAAAGCTCTTTATTACTTTATTAAAATTTTCGATTTTAGATTGGGAATGGGGCAGAAATGGGGCCCTACAGGAATGGGCGGAAAAGGCATGATTGTCCGTGAACCATGCACATTTTGCGTAACACTTCTAGTTTGAAACGTAATTTAATTAAAACTAACTTTCACAACAACAAAAACTTTGCATTTACGCAACAAATATGGGGTGGTATTTCACTGATGTAAATATGGGTTGGTAATTCACTGATGTTAATATGGGGTGGTATTTCACTGATGTAAATGTGGGGTGGTATTTCATTAGTGTAAATATCGTATTGATAATTCACTGATGTACATGTAAATATTGGGTGGTATTTCACTGATGTAAATATGGGGTGGTATTTCATTAGTGTAAATATCGGATGATAATTCACTGATGTACATGTAAATATGGGGTGGTATTTCACTGATGTGAATATGGGGCGGTATTTCACTGATGTATATTTGGGGTGGTATTTCATGGAATTATTCACAGAACAGTTTATTTATAATGATAGTGTTAAACTTAATGTCAAATAAAGAATGTGTGTTGTTGACCGAATAAATATGGTTATATGGTGCAAAAATTAAGGGCCCAGAAGACAATTAACCAATCATATTTGTCCTGCTATGGTATCAGTGTTTTTTTTTGTTCAAATTTGGGTCCGGTATGGGGGCCCATTCCATATTGAAAGAAGTATATATATTTTCCCAAATGGGACCAACAAATTCCCAATTGAAAGTTTAAAAAAAAGTTTTTTTTATTATAAGGATACAAATTTTAATTATCTCCAAATCCAGCTCTTTAAGTTGAACCTTATACAATATTAAATTGCAATACTTTTATTATCCGTTATAAAGTATTTGTTAGCATGAAATTAACAAGATTAACTTCAAAATGTTAGTACATAAGACGTGATACTTCTCAAATCAAAGTGAACCAGCCACATTCTCAAAATAGTGAACAAAAACGCTGGGTATATTTAGGACAAACATCTTGTCCAAACACTGGGTATATTTAGGACAAACATCTTGTTCGTTATAATTTTATTGACAGTTGTCTCATTTAAAGACATTGACTTGTAAAATGTATTTTTAGCGAGGCTGTTTTTGGAGAAAACCCAAGCTATTGTCATAGCCAGCTCGTCCGCCGTCCGACGTAGGCGTCGTGCTAAAACCTTAACATTGGCTCTAAAATCAAAGTGCTTCCACCTACAACTTTGGAACTTCATATGTAGATGCACCTTGATGAGTTCTACACTCCACATCCATTTTTAGGTCACTAAGTCAAAGGTCAAGGTCACTGTGACCTTTAATATCAAACTTTAACATAGGCTCTAAAATCAAAGTGCTTCCATCTACAACTTTGAAACTTCATGTAGTTGCACCTTGATAAGTTCTACATGCCACACCCATTTTTGGGTCACTATGTCAAAGGTCAAGGTCATGGTGACCTCTAATATAAAACTTTAACAAAAACCTTAACATTGCCTCTAAAATCAAAGTGCTTCCACATACAACTTTGAAACTTGATATGTAGATGTACCTTGATGAGTTCTACACGCCACACCATTTTGGGTCACTAGGTCAAAGGTCAAGGTCACTGTGACCTCTAAAAAAAATTAAAAAATTCTGACAAGCTTTCGGAGCCGAGCGTGGCATCCGTTATGCGGTGCTCTTGTTTAAAAATAGCGATACCATGACATTTACTGGTAATGAAACACTTAATTATTGAATATTTCAATCCCAAATTGAACAATTGGGTTGTTTACCTAGTTATTGCTGTTAAATTAATAAAAGGACTTTTTATTTCCGTATCCGATATCAAGAATGTGTTTTCAACTTGTAAGTGAATCATGCTCAAACTTTCACAGCTGAGGGACATTAGTGTGCAAATAATCGTAAATACATGTAAAGACAACCAGTTCTGCAGAATTATGGCCCATTGTATGTCGGCGGGCGGGCTGGTGGGCCGGCGGGCGGAACAAGCTTGTTGGGGCCATAACTTTGTCGTTCATTGTCAAATTTTAAAATCGTTTGGCACATTTGCTCACCATCATAAGAGGGTGTGTCACGCGAATGAATTACGTCAATATCTCCAAGGTCAAGGTCACAATTTGAGTTTGAAGGTCAAAAATGGCCATAAATGAGCTTGTCAGGGCCATAACTTTGTGATTCATGGTGAGATTTTAAAATCATTTGGCACATTTGTTCACCATCATTAGACGGTGTGTCGTGCGAAAGAATCGCGTCGATATCTCCAAGGTCAAGGTCACAACTTGAGTTTGATGGTCAAAAATGGCCATAAATGAGCTTGTCTGGGCCATAACTATGTCATTCATTGTGACATTTTAAAATCATTTGGCACATTTATTCACCATTATTGGACACTGGTTATTAGATTGGCGATGTCGGCGGGCGGGCTGGTGGGCTGGGGGGCGGCACAAGCTTGTCCGGGCCATAACTTTGTCGTTCATTATCAGATTTTAAAATAATTTGGCACATTTGTTCACCATCATTAGATGGTATGTCGCGCGATAGAATTACGTCGATATCTCCAAGGTCAAGGTCACAATTTGAGTTTGAAGGTCAAAAATGGCCATAAATGAGCTTGTCCGGGCCATAACTTTGTCGTTCATTGTCAGATTTAAAAAGAATTTGGCACATTTGTTCACCATCATTGGGCGGTGTGTCATGCGAAAGAATTACGTCGATATCTCCAAGGTCAAGGTCACAATTTGAGTTTGAAGGTCAAAAATGGCCATAAATGAGCTTGTCTGGGCCATTACTTTGTGATTCATTGTGAGATTTTAAAATCATATGGCTCATTTGTTCACCATTATTGGATGGTGTGTTGCGCGAAAGAATTACTTCAAAATCTCCAAGGTCAAGGTCGCCACAACTAAAAATATATTGATTTTGAAACAACTATGTAACTATGAACAATCAGTAACAATGCACATTTTGATTTTGAGTTGTCTTTCTTTATCAGACTTTTTATGCGCCCGGTAGGGTGACATATAGCAGTTGAACTGTCCGTCAGTATGTCAGTATGTGTGAATGTCAGTCTGTCAGTCCGTCCGTCCAAAAAAAACCTTCAAGTTTAACGTGGGCCATAACTTTTGCATTATCGAAGATAGAGACTTGATATTTGGCATGCATGTGTATCTCATAAAGCTGCACATTTTGAGTGGTGGAAGTTCAAGGTCAAAGTAATCCTTCAAGGTCAAAGGTAAAAAAATAAATAATTTCAAAGCGGCATTCTCATGAAGCTGCACATTTTTAGTGGTGGAAGTTCAAGGTCAAGGTCATCCTTCAAGGTCAAAGGTAAAAAATAAAATAAAAACAATAATAAAAAAAATCAAAGCGGCGTTCTTATGAATCTGCACATTTTGATTGTTGGAAGTTCAAGGTCAAGGTCATCCTTTAAGGTCAAAGGTAAAAAAATAAAAAACAATTTTTATTTATTTCAAAGCGGCGCAATAGGGGGCATTGTGTTTCTGACGAACACATCTCTTGTTGTTTTTTTCTAATTGAAATCAAGGTCAATTTTACACAAGGGGGTTAACAATACACATTTTGAATTGTCTCCCTTTATCAGACTTTTTTCAACTGAAAACCTGGTTTTGTGACAATTTTGTCCATTGTTTGCCATTTGTAGAATATAATAGTCGATCTGTGTGTGTCCAAACATGTACCATGGGGTCATCAGTGTCAAATGTGACGCATTTCTAGTTTCTTTGGAAGAATATATTAATTTAAAAACATACGTTTTTTAACTCAACTTTTCTTTAAATGCTGGCAAATTTCACTCAACAGCCTAAGAAAGATCATATTTAAGTGATCTTAAAGGGAGGCATTTTTTGTGCAATCAACTATTGCAAAATTATGTCTGTCATTTTTCATGTGTTGAGATATATATATGTGCGCTTCATAAAATTATGACTGTTTGTAGTATTTTGCTCAAGTTTTAAGTATATTAAGAAGATTTTTTGGTTATAATTTATATTTGATTAAATTTGACTGTGTCCATGGGGAATGAGTGTCTGTGACATATCTAGTTCTGCATGATATGGACTGAAAGCGGCACATACATATTAACATTTGTTCTCTTTTTTTGTGTAAGAATTGTTTATTATACCCCCATTAACATTGGTAATGGAAGCTATATAGGAGTCACTTTGTCGGTCTTTCGGTTGGTCTGTCGGTCGGTCGGTCTGTCTCTCTGTCGGTCTGTACCGAAACTTCATCCGATCTTCACCAAACTTGGTCACAATTTGTGTGTAGATGATGTATAGGTTATGTTTGAATATGGGTCATGCCAGGTCAAAAACTAGGTCGCTGGGACACTTAGTGTGTTTTAAACAGAAAGTTTAACCGGACCAAAAATGCTTTTCCGGGCCATAACTTTATCATTTATTGTGAGATTTAAAAAAAATCTTTTGGCAAATATGTTCACCATCATTGGACGGTGTGTTGCGCGAAAGAATTATGTCGATTTCTCCAAGGTCAAGGTCACACTTTGAGTTCAAAGATAAAAAAATGGCCTTAAATGAGCTTGTCAAGGCAATAACTATGACGTTCATTGTGAGATTTTAAAATCGTTTGGCACAGTTACTCATCATCAATGGACGGTATGTCATGCAAAAGAATTGCGTCAATATCTCCAAGGTCACACTTTGAGCTCAAAGGTAAAAAATGGTCATAAATGAGCTTGTCCGGGCCATAACTATGTCATTCATTGTGAGATTTTAAAATCATTCGGCACATTTGTTCACCATCATTGGACGGTGTGGCGGGCAAAAGAAGTATGTCAATATCTCCAAGGTCAAGGTCACATTTTGAGTTCGAAGGTAAAAAATGGCCATAAATGAGCTTGTAAGGGCCATAACTATGTGGTTTATTTTAGATTTTAAAATGACTCTGTACATTAATTTTGTTCACAGTCATTGGACGACGTGTCATGTGAAAGAATTCAAGAGTTCAAAGGTCAAAATGGCTTTAAATGATAATTGCATAATAATTGTTCCAAATTGCCATAAATTAGATTCTCTTGTTTTGTGAAGACAGCATGCAAAATAGTCTGTGTCAATGCGGCACAAGAGGGTATACGTCACGTCTGTGACAAAACTCTAGTTTTGTTTGCAGATTTCAGTCTGAAATCCAACTTTTCTTTTACAACATTTATGCTTGAAATTGTTCAATCTATAAGAAAAACACTTTTAGTTGGAAATTTTGTTATTGCCTCTTTCAAAAAGCACTTTTGATATTTAAACATTCAGACTTGAGAAGGATGTATTGTACATTGTTCTTTAGTGGTTCAATACAGAGTTAAGAATGCACACTTCAACCACTAATTAAAACAATCAGTGTTCTCCATAACAAGGAAGATTTTAGGCTAGCGAGTCTATTCATAATGACACATGTTTATCTGAAACTGAAAGACACATTCAACTAAACAATGCTTTCATTGTTACTTCTTACTTGGAAAAGTATTTTTAGTATTACTAAGCATTGGTTAAAGAGGTTTGTATTTAGAAGATTCAATCCGCACTCTTATTATGCAATTTCAAACAAGCCCCACAATAAACTTTGCAAACAAATTGTAATTGACGGACATGTATATGTTAACATAAAATACATCAATGTGCTATGTTTTCTCCTAGATCATCTATGACAGTATAGTACTTGCATATTACTGAATATACAATTGTTATCATTTAATGGTTTTCATACCTAGATACAATAAATAATGTCCCTTTTGCCTTATAATAATGTCTTGAGCAAAAGTTTTGGTTCACATTGAAGTCATAAGTGAATTTTAACAAGTTAAACATTTCACTGCAATTAACATTATAATTTCACCATTGGTAAAAGGGCTTATATAGGAGTCACTTTGTCTGTCTGTCGGTCTGTCTGTCTGTCCAGAAATTTTTTCCGGACCATAACTATGTCATTTATTGTTAGATTTTAAAATGACTTGGTACATTTGTTCACCATCATGGGACGGTGTGGTGCGCGAAAGAATTACGTCGATATGTCCAAGGCCAAGGTCATACTTGGAGTTCAAAAGTCAAATGCTTGTCCTGGCCATTACTTTGATGTTCATTGCGAGATTTTAAAATAATTTGCCATAGGTGTTCACCATCAGCGGTCGGTGTGTCCGAGAAAGAATTACGTCGATATCTTAAATGTCAAGGTCACACAGTAAGAGCTCAAAGGTAAAAGATGGCCATAAATGAGCTTGCCCGGGCCATTACTATGTCGTTCATTGCGAGATTTTAAAATCATTTGGCACATTTGTTCACCATCATTGGACGGTGTGTCGCGCTAAAGAATTGTGTGGATATCTCCAAGGCCAAGGTCAGTATACTTTTAGTTCAAAGGTCAAAAATGGCCATAAACGATCTTGTCCGAGCCATAACTATATCAATGTTTTTTTCAAAGTCATTGGACGGCGTGTCATGTGAAAGAATTCAAGAATTAAAAGTTCAAAATGGCCATAAATGATAATGGCATAATAAATCTTAAAAATTGCCATAAATTAGGTTCTCTTGTTTTTGTGAAGACAGCATGCAAATAAGTATGTGTCAATGCAGCATGTGGAGGTATACGTCAGGTCTGTGACAAAGCTCTAGTTAATTTTGTTCTAATTAGACCCCTACCGGTTTCACCGGAGGGAACTTATGGTTTTGTATTCGTCCGTCCGTCAGTCCGTCACACTTTTCTGGATCCTGCAATAACTCTAAAAGTTCTTAGTATTTTTTCATGAAACTTGGAATATGGATAGATGGCAATATGGACATTATGCACGTCATTTCATTTTGTTCCTACATCAAAAATTGTGGTTGCTATGGCAACAAATAGACTAGAAATACTGCTGAAAATAGTGTTTTTTTCTGGATCCTGCGATAACTCTAAAAGTTCTTAATATTTTTTTCATAGAACTTGGAATATGGATAGATGGCAATATGGACATTATGCACGTCATTTCATTTTGTTCCTACATCAAAAATTCCAGTTGCTATGGCAACAAATAGACTAGAAATTCTGCTTAAAATGTTTTTTTTTCTTGATCCTGCGCTAACTCTAAAAGTTCTGCATATTTTTTCATGAAACTTTGAATATGGGTAGATGGCAATATGCACATTATGCACGTCATTTCATTTTGTTCCTACATGTACGTCAAAAATTGTGGTTGCTATGGCAACAAATAGACTTAAAAAGATATACTGCTGAAAATGGTGATTTTTTCTGGATCCTGCGATAACATTAAAAGTTCTTAATATTTTATCATGAAACTTGAAACATGGATAGATGGCAATATGGACAATGTTCACGTCATTTAATTTTGTTCCTACGTCAAAAATTATGGTTGCTATGGCAACAAATAGACTACAAATAATGCTGAAAATGGTGGTTTTCTTTATCCTGTAATAACTTTAAAAGTTCTTAATATTTTTTTCATGAAACTTGGAACATAGATAGATGGCAATATGGACATTATGCACGTATTTTCAATTTGTTCCTACGTCAAAAATTCTGGTTGCTATGGCAACAAATAAAAAAAATATTCTGACAATGGTGGAGCCGGTAGGGGACTTTTATTGCTTGGCAATAGTCTTGTTTATTATCCTTCTACAAACACCCGCGACCTATTTTCTGTAGACATAGAAATTCAAGGATGTTTTGCGATAAATCATGTGGTTTTACTGCAATAAATCATGGAGTTATTCTGCAATCAAAACCTATACATATTGATGGGCTTTTTTACTTCTTTGAGTGTGACCTTTAAAGCTTTACACTGTCAAAAGCATACATTTGACATTCAAAAGTACAATATGTGTTGCTGTTTTTTGTTTGCATTTATGATTTTGCTAATTCCCACTCAGATAACGTGTTATGCTTATTTAAATGCAAAAGGCGCAGGGATATAGCTTTGTCATTGTCCGTGCGTCAGTCATCAGTCCGCCTTTCAGTCCGTCCATCTGACTGTCTGTCACTAACGTTATGGGCTATATCTCAGACACTATATAAGTTTCAACATGAAACTTCATAGGTGTATAGATATTAATGAGGATAAGGCGGGGATATCAATTCAATGAAATTGCTTTTTGTTAAGAATTGAAAATTATAAAATTGGTGAAACCACTGTTATGACGTAAGATCGGCTTATAAACCACAGTTACCACACCATTGCATTTGGCCATAAGTAAATTGTATAGTCAAACTTGAGATCCCTTGTTTAAGTGCTTTTTCACAGATTTGTGCATGTATTGAAGTTTGTCACTTAATGCTTTATTTTGATACATGTAAAGATTGGATCTAAAAAGCTCCAGGAAAAAAGCAAGAATTCAATTATAAACATTAAATAGTAACCCTCAACTCGAACCACTGGCCACTGGAGTAAAAGTCTACCTCTTATACCACTTGGCCATCTGTGCTAATACAATGAGGGATGTACATGTATTTTATACTTTATATAAGCTATCGTTGTAGTTTCAAAAAATATAACAACAACAGAACACTCCAAATTATTGAATCGTTTTGCATTGCAACACTTTATAATTATCAGATTTTTAAATCCTCAAAAGATGCATATATAGTGGAGATTTTAGATAATGATAAATGTTCAATAGTTCTGTTTCCTCATAAATATATTAACTGCAAAGAAAATTTGCGAATCTGAAACACTTTGTTTAATTAAGTCAATTTACCAAAACATGAAAAGGCCCCTTTAAAAAAGTCAGTGTAGATTCACTTTAAAGAAATCACATAAGATTAAAGCATGCACTTTTACAACGGAAATAGCTTGAATAAGAAAGATCATGTGACGAAAGTGAAAACACATGAGTAATGTGGTGATGACCGATAGCCAGACAAGTGCAGCAATCTGGAGCTGATTTTGCAGTCTTATCCATTTATAAGTTTAAATACACTTCAACTCCGTTATTTCGCAGTCGTCGGGACCGTTAAAAAACTTCGGATTAATGATTATTTGAAATAAACATTTGACAAAAGACTTCTTTGATTCCTTAAAAATAAAACGTTGTGAAATTCGCATGTTTCGGTTACATGCTTACTTAAAAACGTAAACTAGTCAGATAGCAATAGATTTTTACTCGTAACAAACGGGGGGAATAAAACGATTATTTTTCTTGTTTTTATTTTTCTCTAATTACAGAACATATAAAATAAAAGGAATAACACAAATTATCAGACATACATACATACATACAAATACATTTTCGGAAATGAATTAACCTTTTTTTAAATAATACGCGATGTCTCTCTGAACACCGGCGTTCGCGCAGACGACAAAGGTGTAATTATCGGCTTTTGACGCGCCACGACAAAGGTGTGAAATTACACTCAGTATTTTGCAGTTTTTACTTCGAATTAATGATTGATAATTAGGTGCGAATTATAGTGTTGGGACCGACAGAATCACTTCGAATTAACGATTTCTTCGGTTTAACGAAGTTCGGATTAACAATGAAATTTTACATTAAACAAACAAGAATCAAAATCGGGACCCGAAAAATACTTCGAAATAACGGTGACTTCGGATTATCGGTGTTCGAAATAACGGTGTTGAAGTGTGTTGTTTGAATCTTTTTTTCCAAATTGATTTAATTGCATTTTCATGAAATGCGTTAAAATTTCAGACATTGTAGGGAATCCTGCGGGCATGTGACATGGAACAATTGTTATTGACAAAGAGTTTCAACTTGGAAAAAATATATTGCTAACATTTCTCACAAGAGAACAAAAATCAATTTATTACTTATGTGTCAAACCAAGCAATAGACATAACATAGAGAACATTTTAATGTTTGTCAAAAGTATTGACTATGGATCATTGACAATACAGTTAACCTGTCAGAATAATGTTGCTCAGATGATATATGATTCTATTTTTTGAACGCACAAGTGCCCAGCCAAAGAAAATATGATAAAAGTGTACTATATCTATGCATAAAAACATAATTTTACAATTTCTACAAGTATTCTGATTTTGCATTAATAAATGTGTTTTCATGACAACACCACACCCAAACTGCAACAAAAAATGTCAAAGATGACAGTAGCCAAATGCAGATTGACGACGAACATGACGAAGCTATTGGTACAAGTCCTTTGATACTTGAGTATGTTGATGACAAAGTCTATGCACCAAGGACTAGTGCCCATGAAACACTGGAAACAGTTGTACAAGTTGAAGATGGTGTAGGCAAATTCATTAAAATACCATTCTTCAATTGGTACAATTCACAACTTGATTTTCCCAATTGGAAGATTTCGGGACTCATTTTTTTCCCAATTTGCTGATTTCAAGACGCGAAAAATTCCCAATTGCATGTGTACAGGACCCGTTCCCAATTGGGTGAAAAAAATCACTAAAAGTAGATCACAGTTACAGTACAGATCTAGTAAAGCAAACTCCGACATTAAGATATGGCAAATTAAAACATATTCCAAGTGAATTCATGCACATTATGAATTTTACTATAGAAGTAAAACTGTTTATCTGAAAAATATTTAGGTCTCGGTAAAATTTAGGTCAATGGATATAAAAAAAAACTGGTCAACAGGTTAAAGGTTACGCAAAAATTGTTGAAACTGTAGAAGCTACCCTTATGATTCATTGGTCCGAAATTGTATCATCGCAATATCACAAAAACTGTCAATTCTAAGTTAAGTGTACTAAAAACTTAGGTTACCATTTAAATGGCTTAGAAAAACTTATAGACACTGTAAAGGCTATATTTTATTATAGTCAAATGAAACTTGGTCTGAATGGTTAAGGGTCACATGGTTTATGTACATTTTATAAATATCAACATACTATGCACCATCAGTGCCCCCAACATGCAAAGCCAATCGGTTTATTATTTTTTATGTTGACTAACATCCTTAATGTTAGTTATGATCCTGGAGTCTAGATTACATTTCGCACTCCATGAACCACATCCTTTTAAACACTTAGACCAAAACTACTTATGACTTGTTATACTCTGAACAGGCTTGTCACTTAGGTTTCGCAAATGTATTTATAATGTTGTAAATGCATAGTGATTCTCTACAACAGCGGTTTAAATTTGAATGCAGTTGTATAAGCTGGTCACAAAAAGAGGTTGACATAATTTGTATAACAAAATGACTGTTAAATATTCTTTGCTTTAATATATTCATTTCATCTTGTATTTTGGTCCTCTAAAAATAGTTTTAGCAAATGCGGTTATTTGCCTGTCAGCTAACCAACTGAAGGGATCGACTTATTTTTCGTGGGAATGTTACGAGTTAGCTATGTTGTGGGAACGGCTTACTTAGTACAGGGAAAAAATCGAGATAGAAAACAGAGGAGTGCAAAACTAAATAAAAGAGGAGTGCAGTATATTGTTTAATGCAATTCTCCTTTTATTAATGAACTGCTCTTTTTTCATTGCATCACTCATGTATTTAGTTTTGCATCCCTCTTTTTTCTCGCGTTCTCTTGACTTAGTCATTTCCACGACATAGCTAACTTGTTCCATCGAGTTATTATGTCGTGGGAACGAGATAGAAAAAGAGGATTACATTTGAAACAAAAGAGGAGTAAATGTCACATCTATGGAAACGTACATCAGAGATCTTGATAATATATTTTTTATACGCCCGTTTTTAAAAAAACGGACATATTATAGTTTCACCCTTGGCGGGCAGCGGGCTCTTCAGGTTTTATGCTGTTTGCTGCTTATCAGTGGCTCATGGTTGGAATGAAGCCTTTGAAACTTAAAACTAGTAAGAAATGTATTGTAATAAATTAAACTTTCAAAGGGACTTCAAATGAGTCAAAATGTGCATCAAAGTGGTTAAGGGTTAAACTACATTAAGCAGCAATCATCTATACACAACATGTAGTACTTTTTACCGTAATATATTATTTGAAAAAATTCTGATTTGCCGACTGACATGGAAATTACATGTACGTATTTTAATATTTTCATCAATAGTAACTTTGCATAAAACAGGGATACTACATTATGAAGTTAACATTTACTTATCAATGCCAATTTGAAGTTTAAAACACCGAAATTGTATTGCTTTTAGTTGAATTTGCTATGATAACATTACAATTGTCAGAATTTGATATTCACCCTCTACATATACACCATCTACGTACTACAGCAGGAAGATTTTAATACTTAGTCATGTCAGCACACTTGAACCGCTGCTTCAAAACCATTAGTGTTCTTCTTAACAAGGAAGATTATTGACAGCTGGTCGGTTGATTGTGAGAAGTGTTTAATCAAAACTAAGTGATGTCGGAAGCAATTATACAGACTAGAACAATACCCTCATTGTGAGTATGCACTATACAAAGTATTTTGCTTTTATCAAATGAAAACCCCAGTCCTGTCAACAACTTTGTTTTCAGAAGATTCAATGTGTACATTATTGTCTTATTACGGTAAAACACTTTTATAGTAAAGTTTATAGTTAATGTAAGCAGAAAAAACTAAATTCCATTAACCAGTTTCAGTCAAACGCCTTGCAACGCAAACGACCCCATCCTATTTACAAACTCGTTGAATAAAAACACTGTTCACAGTGCTCTGTCAATTCTAATACAGATGTACTTAGCTTGTTTTCTTCTTAGCTAACATTAGCACAATGTGCTTACGTAGTGATTTTGTGATGACATTTATTCCCATTGTTAAACATGCATTGCCAGTTATCAAAAATTACACTGTTAACACACTAGAGATTATATTTATTTCAAATATTCACGAAACTTTGTCAGAACATTGGTCTAAATAAAAAATGTGTCTTTTGCAAAACTAGGTCCAAAAACTAGATTGCTCCGTCAAATGAAACAAATATGAGCATTCTAGAAGTAACATATTTACCCAATTAACCCCTTGATTGTTCTGGCTTGTTGATTTACACATATATTTCCTTTTTTGTGGAACTCATTCTTAAAATTAACCCATATATTAACTTAGCGCATTATTGTGGAGCATTGACAGAGCTCCAGATTAGGTGTTATGAAATTCTTAAATTACTACCAGATTTTCGAAAAGAATTCTTAACTCTGAAATTTTATTCTTAACGTTACTACTAAGTTTTGGAAAATAATTCTTATTTTTTCTAAATGACCTAAAAATAAATTATAATGGTTATTTTCATGCAAAAAATCAAAATAAACATACTAGCAACTTTATTTATGCGAGTTCAACGGTGTCTTTTCAGTATTATACAATTTTATTTTTCAAATACCTTCATATGCCCAAACTGTGCTTAGATTGCATGCCTTAGATGAATTTTTACATATTTCACAATTAAAACCGGTCTCCCCTTCAATCTTTTCAACGATTAGCCACGGGACTTGTCCCTTTCACTCGTTCAATGTTTTTTGTTTTTTTTTAAGTTTGGACCCGTCGTGTCGCGTTTTTGTTTAGCTTTCCGACTGTGTCGGCAACTGAACATACAACATTGTATAAGATCTTTTCTATAATGACTTTATAAACATTTTACTTCGGCTCACTTTGCGTGCAATATGTTAAAAGCGTGCTTTTGGACGCTTTGCAGTTTTTTTAGGACGTTCGATGGGCGCCGCCATCGGTTTTCGACAGATAGACTGTATACGCCGCTTTTATTGGAAAAAATGCTCTTTGTTACACAAACCCGATAACCATTCTATATAAGCACCGCAAAGATCTTTAATACGCGAAAAGAACTCAATAAAAATAGATACGAACCGATGTAAAAATAATATTCGTAACTTGATTTTGTAATTATTAATGATACGACAAGATTTTAAAATTAATACGCAACGGACTTGAAAATAATTCGTAATTACAAAAATACGACCCTTATCTGGAGCTCTGATTGATAAGTTTTACTTATATTCTTGTTTTTTTAATATTAAAATGACTCTAAGCAACACTTAATTAAGAGTATTGTAGAATCAATTTAATGAATCTTTTTTGTTAAATAGTATCATTGTTGTGCTTTTACTTTCACTTTCCACTTTTGCATTAATATAAATACAGGTACCCCGCGTTTATCCGGATCCTGATAGTCCGACCATCTCGCGATCCGGACGAAAGTCAAGGGGAACAGATTTATTATGCAATATTTTGCCCCGTTTAGACCGGCATCTCGCGTTTCGAATCCGGACGTAGATTTCGCAACACAGATCTGTGTATTTAGCTGTGATTATGGCTCGTTAATAGGGATGCTTCCCAACATGGGGGCTTAATCGCCCACTGGCTGTATAAACAAAAGCACAATCACCGAGGCGTGAAGTATTGTTGTTTTAGGCTTAATCGTCATCCCGTGGTTTAAACAAAAGTGCGTTCACCGAGGCATGAAATATTATTTTGATTATGCGTAAGAGCTAATAGGCGTGACTAAACATGATTCGACTCCGACTTAAAACTATTATTGATGTCGGCATTACACAATGCATCTTAAATGATACAATGATCTTCTTAAATGTCTTTAATGAGCTGAACACGCGACCAATTAAAACGCTGATTACAATCGGACCGTCATCGTGCGTGAAAAGTTGTTCTAGGATTATTTAAGCAATCCATTTAAAACGCATCGAATGTTACGTGTCGCTATTTTAATCATTTCAACATTCTGTTGTATGAGACGGGTTATAAATAAGGATATTATCACAGTATCGCAGTTTTATATTTTATTTGCCTTCAACACTCTTGATTTGTGACGCCACCAACGTACAGCTCGCATTCCACCCATTGCAACGTCTTTTCACTGCGGCAGTATCACACGAGATACACGCAGTCCTCATGGGAAGTGTATACAGCAACGAAATATCGATTCGATACTAAGCTATCAACACCTATCAGTGTGATCGTAACCGTCACAAAGCTTTACGTCATGTTTGTACATGTACATGTACTAAAATTCGGTTTTTGTATTTACATTGTTAACAACATTTTATTTTAGTTACTAAATAAATGTCTGCGTAACAAGAAAATATCATTCTTGACGCTAAATAAGTATGTATATGTACCGGAACGTACGTGTCTGGATAAACGCGGGGTCACTGTACTACAATAAGAAGTGTGCGATGTTTTCTCAGACTTAATACCACCATTTTACAGTTTAAAGCACAGACAATGTAAATGATATTAAAAGTTTTAATTGAGCGATTTGTATGGTCACATTAAATTCTTGTAATTAAATATTCTCCCTCTAAATACTGCAGAAGGAAGTTTTTGATGATGCTTGGAAGCGGCTCGTCAAAGTTATCATACCATGAAAAAATTCTTCACACTAGTGACCTATGTAAAAGACCGAGCCAGTCCGATTGAGATAGCTCGATTTTTCTAATCGGCATCAGATCATATCATTGATAAAGGTAAAGGAAGCTCATCTATAAATAGGACAGCATATTCCGGAAAAAATATTTAATCATAGTTTGAAAACGTTAATTTTAAATTAGTTATATTCATGTTGCATATTTAATAAACTTTTCAAACAGAAATTACAGAGCCACATCAGTACACATGCTATGTTTGATAATTCATTCGTTTGTTGGATATTATTTGCTGTTTTAAACACATAATATATTAGGTCATATCGCGGAGATTTAGTGAACCTTACCATGTGTTCATGGGCGAACCCACCTCTTTAATTGCTCTTACCACTATGTGCTCATACCTACTTTCGGGAATCATCATGAAATTATTGCCGTATTTAACGAACAAACATGCCTAAGCTTATTGAATTAGAGAAAAAACAATAATCAAAAGAGAAATATTATATTTTCATGCACATGGGCATGTGAACTCACGTCCGTACACATAACATTATTAACTTAGGAAAGGAAACAACGAAATATTAAGTTTGGTATGATATACATGTGAAATTAAAGAGCATGGTGTAATTAAAGAGAATTAAAGAGAGATATATTCAAAACTTGACATGCTCTTTATCTGCTGAAATGTAATGTTATAACCCAAATGTTTTACTGTAAGAGAAATTTTTTATGGTAAGTGCAGGTACAGAAAATACACGTCGCATATCTTTTGACAGATATTTCTTGTTGTATTTGATCGAGAATGTAACCCGCCACCCAGTTTCGCTGAATGGGCCAAGTTCCACACGGGAATACTTCCCCGTAACCCCCAAATTTTTCGTACCCACAATTTGTTGTACCCAATTTTATTCGTATCTATTTTTTTTGTTTCGTACCCAAATTATTTTTCGTACCTACATTTTTGTTCGAACCCATTTTTTTCATACCCAATATTTTGTTCGTAACCAAATTTTTTTTTGTACCCATTTTTTTTTGGGGGGGGGGCATAATTTTTGTACCCATTTTTTTCGTACCCAAAATGTTCGTACCCACAAACACAATTGTGGTGATGTAGATAAACTTAAATTGATGCTTTTATATCTATCCTCTTCAAAAGCATTGTCAGTACTTTGATTAATACCAAGTCATAACCGCACACTTCAACCACTGCTTGAGAGCAGTGAGTGTTCTTATAACAGGGAAGATTATAGACAGATGGTCTATTGATAGTGAAAAAAGATTTTTGTTTTGGTATGATAGAACTTTTCAGGGCTAAATCTCAAATAGGCTAAAAGATTTAAACATAAAACTTCATGGTTGTGTAGAAATTAATGGGAAGATGAGCAATGCACAAGAACCATAACCCTTCACTTTTTTAAGAGTTATTGCCCTTTGTTGTTGTTATGTCCCCGGATCGAATGATTGGGGGAATATTGTTTTTGGCATGTCTGTCTGTCATTCTGTCACTCCGTCATTACGTCACTCTGTCATTCTGTCACAAAACTTTAACCTTGGTCATAAATTTTGCAATATTGAAGATAGCAACTTGATATTTCGCATGCGTGTGTATCTCATGGAGCTGCACATTTTGAGTGGTGAAAGGTCAAGGTCATCCTTCAAGGCCAAAGGTAAAATTAAACAAAGTGGCGCATTCGGGGGCATTGCTTTTCTGACAAACACATCTCTTGTTATGGCTATTTCCCTATTAATCAAAATATATGTTTGTGTTTACAAATAAGAATGACGTAACTTTGATTGTCTATGCACTGTTTATGAATAAAGTCGACGTCATTTGATTTTCACTGTTGTGTTGATGTCACGTTTTCACGAAAAAGTGGAGGAAGTTAGGTCAATATTATCTCTCATTTATAACTTTTAAATGGGGTATAACTTATAAATACAATCGTGTTAGAATCGAAATAATCGATGAGCAAGTGTTGGTTATTGCAGTAATAACCAACAGTTTGTCATTCTGATGCTTGTTATAAAACCACTCGGGCTTCACCCTCTTGGTTTAATAACTACGCATCGGAACTCCAAACCGTTGGTTTAATTACCGCAATAACCAACGCTTACACGTCGATTATTTCTTAAACATGTAGCTTTTATTTCTGCTGTATCCTTGCCCGGAATGGTGCTTGTATCATGTAAGGGTAATAATTGTGTGTCTTGACAACCTTTGCTGGTTTCCAGAGTTTCCCTCCCTAACAAGGATTAATTAATCTATAGGCAGTGGCTTTATGCGTTATGCTTTATCCAAGTTGGGGTTTTGTTTCATTGTGTACACACCGGTCTTACTGACCTGTGTACTAACGCGCAAGGAATTGTGGGTAGCACTTCTTTTACAAGTGAAAAGTAAAAGCGAAAGTAAGTCAAGTAATTGTGCTTCTGAAAATCGCTATCAGTCTTAATAGAGATTTAAAATCGCATTTAAACATATTAAATAACATTTCTTTAAACAACATTCCATTTTAAACACATATTTAACACCGTTTTTCTCATTATAAAAAAATATTCATTCCTATGTGGAACTATTTTGGTGGAAGCACAAATCCCCAAATCAGGGGAATGTGATGCGTCCTAGCATAGAGGTGACAATAACGTAATGACGTCACCATCTATGTATAGAATGGGTTTTGTTTAGCATTCAATGTAAAAATAACAAACCTAGCATGATGTCGGTGAATAGATTTGAAAAGAAGCCTGTTGTAATCAGAACGGACCTGATTCTGAACTTCCCACCATTACAGGTAATACAACTAAAAAAGGACTGTGCACATAAGCGTTTGCTTCTTATTCTGAATTTATAAGACATTGAACATTATTTCAACAATAACTACAGTGGAATCCCTCTAAACCGGATGCCTCCGGGATCGAGAGGAAATTCCGGTTTAGAGAGGATTCCGGTTTAGAAGGGGCATTTACTTTTTTACTATCAGAAGGTCAATCACATAGCCTAATGTGAAAAAAAAACACTTTTAGCAAATTTGCATACTTTATTTATATATAACATTCATTCATATTGCATCATATAAGAAAAACATGTCGCTTAATCTGTTGATTCGAAAGCAATATCAGTCACAACATAGATCAAACAGTGCACCCTGAAACAAACAATTTTATACATGCATGCATGTTTTAGGTGAGTCACTTTCTTTTCACACTGAAAAACACGTACGCCGACTTTTTTGCACGATATCCCCGATCGTCGACTTTCCTATCCGATATTTCTCTGACAGCATCTTGAGTGTAGGTTTTGGCAACATCTCTGACTCTTTTATCAGTTTGATTTTGTCTTCTAGATACAATTCCACGCGTCATCTCTTAAAGGAGGTTCGGACATTTTTAGTCTTAGTTATCTTAATTACCAATTTAAAAATCTAAATGAATATCTAAATGCAAATGCTTCAAGAACTCTGCAATCAACATTTAATATGACACTAAATTAGCAACTGCAATAAACAACACAAAATTAAATAGCAAAAAGATTATTTAAATTTAGCATGGCTTCCTATATTAAAAACAAAACACACTAAAGAAATCTATGTTTGTTTTCAGTAATTATAATCGGTATTAAAACATCTATTGAGCGATATGTACATCACAGGACAAGTGTCTTTAAATTGTTTCGCGATTTTGTTCGGAAATTGTTCGACCACCTTTAATAATTTCACGCGTCTTTAATCCGCTATTCACAACTTTTTGACACTAGGTCTGAGGTGCAATAAACCGGCCCTGAGCGGTTTAGAGAGGTACAATAACGTATGGAATTACCCAATTTTGATCCACATAATGACCAGTATTCGGAATTGAGGGGATTCTGGTCTTGAGGAGGTATTTTACGCATGGTTTTATAGGGAAAAAAATGGGACCGGACAATTTGTCCGGTTTAGAGAGGATTCCGGTATAGAGAGGATCCGGTTTAGACGGTTTCCATTGTATTCTACAGCTGATGATAAGATGGCGTACAACTCTAAACCACTTCTATAATCGCTATAACAAAATATCAAAACAAAAACTTATCAAACGCACAGCATTTTGTATACGTAAGTTTGGGTCAGCATCAGTGGTTTTCACCAAAGTGAGCTCTTAGGGTAACAACACATTTACATCGAAATGTTAATCAAAACAAACCTAGCATCTAGTCTGTATGACTAATAAATGAATGAGTCAATCAATCCATAACACTTTGTTCTGTAAAGGGACCTTCTCAAAATGTATGCATGTATCGAAATTTGTCATTAAATGCTTAAATGTATTGATAAATGTAAACATTTGATCTAAAAGCTCTATTAACAAAAACTAGAAAAAAATTAAGAAAAAAAGTAACGCTCAACTGGGCTCGAATCACTGACCCCTGAAGTAAACGTTTATTGCTAAGCTCACTCTGCCATTCGTGCTCATACTACAGGGAATAATCTACATGCGTGTCCCACGTCTATGACGCACAAATATCGAAATGGACGCATAGTTTTGAAATATGTGCGTCCACTTGGACGCATTGCTGTAACGAATCCGTTAACACATACGAGAATCACGATAAGTACGAACGATCTTGGGTATGAGTCAAAAGTGTAGCGATGAACGCTGAGTTTAACCGAATGAGGCTTGAAGACTGCAACAAGTCTTTTGATTGGCTCTAGTTGAGCCGCTGCTGTATAATAGGAACCAATTAGAATCGACCTTTTAAATAGAGTGTGTTATGATATATTCTAGAGTCCCCGGATGAAGGCCTACTTTAACTTTTTGTAACTTAGTCATAAATCATACAGAAATAATGCCTCCAAAATAAGGTTTTGAAGCTACATCCAAAACAAACAACTCTAAACTTAAATAACAGTAGGTCAACGGCTCACAATTCAGACATTAACAATAACATTATCAGGCTCGCAATTCGGATGTTAACAATAATATTATCATTGACTCGAATAAAGTTGAAATTTTGTAACAGGTTACATTCATGTAACAGACACTTAAAGCCTATGTGAAGGTACACAAGATAGTGATAACCCTGAATTTGTTTTTTTGGTTTCAAAATTCACTGTTTTAGAGATTATTAAAAGTTTAATGCAAAATATAGTTATTGAGCTAGTGTCACTTAAATGTTCTTCACTACTTGGTATCTTTCAAAATGTGGGACCCATTTTTTTCCAAGTTGGACTCATTAATTTTGGCCTGGGACTCATTGGTCTAAAATCTGCAAGTTCAGGGACCCATAGATATAGAGAATACTAGGTTAGTGTTGAATACAGAGAAGTTTATGTTGCGAGGCTTAGAACGCCGGGAGCGCGAGCCTTGGGGTGTTCGAGCCGAGCAACATAAACTTCTCTGTATTCAACGCTAATCCTAGTATTCTATTTATCCCATCGAAGTTTTACTAAATAAGATAAATAATAAACAAATGTAGCATGTTTGGAAAATTCAAAAACAATGAAACACAGCGAACGATTGTTTGTTTTTGTTTGTTATGAACTGCTAACACCTGTAAAATTCAAAAAAATAGTTCGAGAATTATGTTAAGAAATAAACGATAATAGAAATATCAACAATATTTATTGTTTACGAATATTTCAAATAATTTAATACCTTTAATAAAAACACTTGCTATAACAAAACACTTTAAATTTAACAAAAATGAAATATACTAGTAATACATATGCGTAGTGATATTGAACATTTCCAATTATAGAGCAATACACAACACGCGTGTAACATATGCGGTCATGACCTTTACTGGTCACATTTTCAAAAAAAGTGGAGAAATCAAGATGAATAAAAATGTGATGCTTGGCACTGTTTCCTTCATTGTGGATTTATTTATGTGTATTGTCGTGTTAGTTGCGAGTTAAGTAGTTGTGAACATGGAAGTTGGCAATGTGAAATGTTGCTCCGGAAAATTGTGATTGAAGCGAGCTAGCAAATTGCTGTTGGAAGTTGATCGGGTGGTGGGGTGTATTGACATTTTGCATCTCGGGGCAGTTGGACGTTTGAGGGAAGGAGTCACAACTATCTGTGGAAGAGGTAGCAGTATGGGCTATACGAGATGTAGAGGCGGTAGAGCTGCTGATGTTATTTGCACGTGGAGTGTGACAGGCAAGTATGTTTGAGCATTTTTTTGTTGCTCTTCACTGACACAAGAATAATTAATAATCAACTGCACATGTTTATGCCCAGTTATTGCCATAATATCCGTTGGTGGGACATTGTGCTCCCTCAGTTTTTGAACAAGATGTTTCCGGGTAGAGTGGTTTGTTAATCGTTTGTTCCCTTGTAATCCATCATCATTTGCCATTGTTTTCAACATTTTTCCCATTTTGTACATCCCAACCCTTTGTCTGATAAACCAAGTCACCTCTCCCTCACCACTATTCCCGGAAACATCTTTTCCAAAAACTGTGTTCGGTGCCAAAAAGAAAGGGTCTTCGGGTCCCGAAAAACCAGTGGGCCGCTTCTGCGAATACAGTTTATAAATTTCAACAGGGTTTCTCAAATCATTTTTTTCCAGTTGAAAACAACTTAGGTGTCACTCTTCGCACATCTGCCACATTTTCACCCGTTCTGGTTTTTGTCTGCCGTTCGTTATAGTCCAAATATTCTGTTCCATCAACAGCAGCTTTCAATGTAATGTCACCCCATCTGTATAATTTGCAATTAACTGTGTTAAAAATTAACATCAGTTTGCAATTTTGAAAAAAAAGACCCTAACATCTCAATATGGTAGGTTTGGTGTCAATTGGGAAAAACTAGAATAGTTTTAGTACTAAAATTTGATTATAGTTGTGAAAAACAAATTATTTTGGCCATTATTGCGTTTATAAATAGTAAATTCATTTTTTTAAACATATTTCTTGTTTATAATTGGCGGGTACATTAATGAAAATGTAAGTGTTGCACACAAATGCATGGCATATTTGTGCTTGAAACATTATCAAAACAAATCAACACCTGGTTTATAATGTTAATAACTATTTTATTTATGGCTATTTAAATGATTTTTCCATTTTTCAGATTGTGGACAACTTTAACTTTATTACCTCAGATTGTACTGCTCTTTAGTGCCTCTTAGGCCAAAGTGCAGACAGTTGTTGAGCCAAAGAGTGTTCACCAGCGCTGTTGGGCTGTGAGATCCAAGGACACCTTTCTGCCACATGACTTCAAGCTCTCCATCGGTTAGTGGTGCTGCTTCACATGGCCTGTTCCCTTTACCCTTATGTAAAAAGTTTTATTGTTTGTTTGTTTATTCTTTTTTTTAAGGTCAACAACAGTAAAACAGCTCTTTGTTTATTTTGAAAAAATATTTCATACCCGCACGCTAATCTTAATTTTTGGGAATTTTTCGTCTGGGAATTGGGAAAATTAATCTTTTTTTATTTCGAAGGTACCTTTTATGGGTGCCTAATTTAAGAAGAAAAAACATAGGTAAAATACAATGAATGTTAACACATCTTAAGGGGGCTTTGTTTAAATAAATTGACACATGAATAAAGAAAAATAACATACACATTTTGTTTTGATTTATTTAATTGTACATTATGTGCTACATGTAATGTACCCATCATCAACTGCTGCATTTGAATTCTAGACACTTTCCCAAAATACAAAATCTGTGAACTGTGACCAATACCCTTTAATTACACTACACGACCCATTGAGTTTTATTTGAACTTTTGAGATGAGTGTAAACACCTAATGCTTAAGTTGATGTACATGAAATGTTTTAGCTTGAATTCTGAATCAACCATGAATTGAAGCAACAATATTTGAGTTAGCCTTCTACCAGTCAAAACTTCTGAAGTAAAGCTCAAGGTTCCATTACACTTCAGAATTTTGTATCCCTCTGTGGTCGAAAGAAGTGCTTATTTCTACACAGTTCCTTCCCTCATATATTTTAAATGCTATTAAGCAATCGCAACCAAGCCTTTTGTGATTACAGTACAGGCGCAGTGTACTTACACAAACGCCAATTGCCGCGATGATCATCTCACTGTGTTCGCTTACAAATATAAACCCCGCGATGGGTGTTCAGATCAAATATGTCACTGGAGCTGTTTGATATAAGGCGAACACGGCCAATCACCACAGACCCATAATATCTACAGCGGTGTTCATCGTGTTCGCTAAAAATAAAATAATTGAACATAAACGTATTGTCTTCATCCCTTTCATTTAAAAGTGATAATGAATAATGTATTTCACACCCATGCCAAGTTTCAAAGTTTATTAATTTAAAGCTCAGTTCATGCATAACATGACAATATTAGCAACAATTATACAAAGTGCATCAATAGGTACATAGTTGAAGGGGCTACATACTATACAACAATTATACAAAGTGCATCAATAGGTACATAGTTGAAGGGGCTACATACTATACAGCAATTATACAAAGTGCATCAATAGGTCCATAGTTGAAGGGGCTACATACTATACAACAATTATACAAAGTGCATCAATAGGTCCATAGTTGAAGGGGCTACATACTATACAACAATTATACAAAGTGCATCAATAGGTACATAGTTGAAGGGGCTACATACTATACAGCAATTATACAAAGTGCATCAATAGGTACATAGTTGAAGGGGCTACATACAATACAGCAATTATACAAAGTGCATCAATAGGTACATAGTTGAAGGGGCTACATACTATACAGCAATTATACAAAGTGCATCAATAGGTCCATAGTTGAAGGGGCTACATACTATACAACAATTATACAAAGTGCATCAATAGGTACATAGTTGAAGGGGCTACATACTATACAGCAATTATACAAAGTGCATCAATAGGTACATAGTTGAAGGGGCTACATACTATACAATAATTATACAAAGTGCATCAATAGGTCCATAGTTGAAGGGGCTACATACTATACAACAATTATACAAAGTGCATCAATAGGTACATAGTTGAAGTGGCTACATACTATACAGCAATTATACAAAGTGCATCAATAGGTACATAGTTGAAGGGGCTACATACTATACAACAATTATACAAAGTGCATCAATAGGTCCATAGTTGAAGGGGCTACATACTATACAACAATTATACAAAGTGCATCAATAGGTACATAGTTGAAGGGGCTACATACTATATAGCAATTATACAAAGTACATCAATAGGTACATAGTTGAAGGGGCTACATACTATACAACAATTATACAAAGTGCATCAATAGGTACATAGTTGAAGGGGCTACATACTATACAACAATTATACAAAGGGCATCAATAGGTACATAGTTGAAGGGGCTACATACTATATAGCAATTATACAAAGTACATCAATAGGTACATAGTTGAAGGGGCTACATACTATACAACAATTATACAAAGTGCATCAATAGGTACATAGTTGAAGGGGCTACATACTATACAACAATTATACAAAGGGCATCAATAGGTACATAGTTGAAGGGGCTACATACTATACAACAATTATACAAAGTGCATCAATAGGTACATAGTTGAAGGGGCTACATACTATACAGCAATTATACAAAGTACATCAATAGGTACATAGTTGAAGGGGCTACATACTATACAGCAATTATACAAAGTGCATCAATAGGTCCATAGTTGAAGGGGCTACATACTATACAACAATTATACAAAGTGCATCAATAGGTACATAGTTGAAGGGGCTACATACTATACAACAATTATACAAAGTACATCAATAGGTACATAGTTGAAGGGGCTACATACTATACAGCAATAATACTAAGTGCATCAATAGGTACATAGTTGAAGGGGCTACATACTATACAACAATTATACAAAGTGCATCAATAGGTACATAGTTGAAGGGGCTACATACTATACAACAATTATACAAAGTGCATCAATAGGTACATAGTTGAAGGGGCTACATGCTATACAACAATTATACAAAGTGCATCAATAGGTACATAGTTGAAGGGGCTACATACTATACAGCAATTATACAAAGTGCATCAATAGGTACATAGTTGAAGGGGCTACATACTATACAACAATTATACAAAGTGCATCAATAGGTACATAGTTGAAGGGGCTACATGCTATACAACAATTATACAAAGTGCATCAATAGGTACATAGTTGAAGGGTCTACATACTATACAACAATTATACAAAGTGCATCAATAGGTACATAGTTGAAGGGGCTACATACTATACAGCCAGGGCCCTCGATTTGCCAAATTTACCGTCAAATATCGGCGGCTTCCCCCATGAAAAAAGTATCCTTTTTACCCTATTTTAAGGAAAAAAATATCCCTAAAAAAAGGAAAAAAAAAGCACACGCAAAACCCGTAACACTGAACAGATATTGTTAGTGTTTTCCAGCCTTATCGATACGGCTGTATACGGGAAATATTACGTTTCGCGCACCTGCATGATTCATACATCTACACCATTTCCGGATAATAAAATAATACACAATGCTAAGTCATACTGAAAAAATGCTTATGAAAACAATGATTTCTTCCTGCAAAAAATAGATTTTCTTTTTAAACAAACTGCATTAGATAGTATTCATAAAAAACAAACAGACAGTTACACACAGGCATCGGCGACCGCGTCATCAAATGACAACTCGATAGAAATTGAAGATGAAGATGTGCAAAATCATGAAACAGACTGTCACACACATGCATCGGCGAGCGCTATTGTGATTGTCGAAAAAAGTTTTCGTTTGTTTTATTAATAAAGTTATATCTTTATTTATCACAAGTATTTTCTATTTTATTCACACTTCTCGATACAGTCATCTCTTACTACTACTACTACTACTACTACAACTACTACTACCGCCACTACCGCTGCTTTCTTTTCATAGTTAAACTGATGTTTAATTGGAAACTAGTTTTTCGTCTTTATTTTGCAGCGTTATATTTTAAATAGTACAATCGCACTCAATGTGCGCGTGTAATTGTAATGAAGCTGCTGTTACTATGTTTATAGATCGGGTCCCCTTTGCGCGTTACGTACTTCTAACAACTACCAGCAACTTCAATACTATATACATTATATGAGCCTTGTTCTGAGAAAACTGGGCTTAATGCATGTGCGTTCAGTGTCATCACAGATTAGCCTGTGCAGTCCGCACAGGCTAATCAGGGACGACACTTTCCGCCTAAACTTGATTTTCGGTAAGGAGGGACTTCCTTGAAACTAAAAATACCAAAAAAGCGGAAAGTGTCGTTCCTGATTAGCCTGTGCGGACTGCACAGGCTAATCTGGGACGACACCTTACGCACATTCATTAAGCCCAGTTTTCTCACAACGCATCTCATATGTAGTGTTGCATTTTATCAGTCTAATATCAGTATAATAATACTCAATGTGCGCTTGTTTTTTATTGTTGCTGTTTTTCTTTCCTAAGATCGGGTCCACAGTGCGCGTTCCGTACCACGGCCCGCTGCAGCATCGTGACCGTCTACAACTTGGAGCAGGGGCTGGTGGGAGTGGGTCGGGACGTGCCGGACCGGGACGCTGTGTATACCCTTGGGCGCGAGTCTGCGCAACTCTTCAGACATCAAACGCTACCGATGGGTTACACCAGCATCCTCGCATTCGATCCGGACTCGAAATCATATCATGTAACCGTACAACGAAGTGTGCCCGACTAAAAATTTGAGAAGGACGTCAATTTGACGTCATGAATTTATTATTTCAACGAAATTCTAAAGTTAACTTTTGTTCAAATGTAGAAAAACGACTAATATTCATACAATAACAAAGAAAATAATAATAATGAAATGACCTATACTGAAAACAAATCTAGTGTTGACATAATTTTATAAACTTATGTTTTAGAAAATACGTCAATGGCGGGAGGAAAGGGGAGGGCAAATAAAGACTATTATTTTCGGAAAGCTGATCTTTATGATAATGCATAAAGAGTGAATCTAGATAAGTCTGTGCAGTCCGCACCAGCTAATCAGGGACGAAACTTTCCGCTTTATTGGATTTTTTCGTTAAAAGAAATTCTCTTCTGAACGAAAATTCAGTTTCTGCGGAGTGTCCTCCCTGTAAGCGTGTGCGGACTGCACAGGCCAATCTGAAATGACATTTTACGCACATGAATTAATCCCAGTACGAGTCCTGAACAATCTTACCTTAATAATGCACAATTTCTATTCTCAAAGTGGTGTGCACTGGGCGGGACTGGTTCCTCCACGGAAGTTTATGACGTGAACAGCCGGCCCACTTCCGGCCGATGTCGGCCCTTCACCGCCGGACCAGACAGATCGTCCATCTCTTTAGAGGTAAATGGTCGGTAATTGAATACAGCCCGTCTTATAGAGCATCATACGATACATCTTTATGGTCGGTAATTGAATAGAGTCCGTCTTATAGAACTTCATACGATATATATGTATGGTCGGTAATTGAATAGAGCCCGACTTATAGAGCATCATACGATACATATGTATGGTCGGTAATTGAATAAAGTCCGTCTTATAGAACTTCATACAATAAATGTGTATGGTCGGTAATTGAATAGAGCCCGTCTTAAAGAGCATCATACGATACATATGTATGGTCGGTAATTGAATAGAGTCCGTCTTATAGAGCATCATACGATACATGTGTATGGTCGGTAATTGAATAGAGTCCGTCTTATAGAGCATCATATGTATGTATGGTCGGTAATTGAATAGCGCCCGTCTTATAGAGCATCATACAATAAATGTGTATGGTCGGTAATTGAATAGTGCATGTCTTATAGAGCATCATACGATACATATGTATAGTCGGTAATTGAATAGAGCCCGACTTATAGAACATCATACGATACATATGTATGGTCGGTAATTTAATAGAGCCGTAACTATAATTTTTCGTACAAAATTTGATGACAAATTACCAAGGCAACTTTTGAAACCTAAGGGAATTTCTTAATTTTAATAATGAATATGTCCTAAATCATTGTGTTGGTTCGTTTAGATGGGACATATTTTACACCTTAGTTATGAAGACTCTTTGGATTACACAAAGCTTTTGAATTAAAACACTGAATTTAGTCGTATGCCGGCTTCTCCGTTCCCTTTTAGAAATCGGTGCATGTCTCGTAATTACACTGACTCGACATGTTTCTATTTAGACACGTCACTGGTTTCGAGCATCAAATATGTCACTGGTTCCGATCATGTCTCCGATCAACACATTGTCCTTCCAATAAAAACAACAGTATGCGATGGCGTCATTTTGATCGATTATTATTTTCTTTTTTCTTTTTTCTAAAAAAAAATATTGTTTCGTTTCAAAAAGTACAACACGTACGGCTCATTATTGAGATACGTTTTAGGTAATTGACTGCAAACAATATATATAAACACGCTCACAATTATTAAACTTACGACAAGCTCGAAGCAGTTTTCGATCAGCAAAAAGGATATAACTGATGCGATTACTTTAGTCTGTCGGTCTGTATGATTTTTCTCAATTGATTTAGCGAACTTTACAAAAACTAAACTGAATTACGAATAAATGTTAAATGTTCAGCGCAAAAATGCAATTAATGAAGACAAAAGTGGTATATTTATTATAACTCATTTCACATTGATATAAAAATGAAATATTTCCCATAGTAGTTGTAGTGTCAAACCCGGCTCGAGGCCGATTACTTGGATTCAAATAACCATAGACAAAACAACACAAGACACCATTGAAGGTTCCACAATCTAATCAGCGCCCTCTAAACATGTACATATCAGGGGATGCCACTCTAACAATAATCCTTGTAATATGTATAACAGAATTACTCCCCTTAGACCATTGAATACTCATAACATGATACGATACTACAGTAGTGCAATCATAAGTTTTTCACAATCACTACACAGACAGTATTCTTCTTTATCGCGATTTCCTCAATTAAAAAAACTTTGTTTTGGGAGGTATTCGCTCCGAGCATGCGCAGTTAGCTGACTTCTCATATTTCAGCAGCCGGTCAGTCCTTTCCAGTATCAGAAGTTACTCGCTCTTGGTTTCCGGTCCAGTACCCTCTTGCTGGACCCGGACTGCGTGTATGACGCCACCAGCCACCGCGCTTGTAGTACGCATGCGCCGCGATCCCGGAAGGAAAGCCCGCAGAAACCGGACGCAACAAGCGGGACCGCGGCGCGGAGCGCTGATGATCCACAAATGTAAGTGTCACGTGTCATAAGTAAATGATTGATGTTTATCATTTGTTCGCTATGACTCGTTCACACGGTGGTCTGTCTGTGGGGTGTTTATCGTTTGTTCGCTATCAGGTTTCCGCATGTCGTCTGTTTAGATCACTTTTCAGTCCATCGGGCGCTATGCAGGATGTTTTTACCACATTTATATAGCGCCCTTTTCATACAGTGCGTTCAGAAGCGCTTCACAATTACCCCCAGATCACTGGGCCATAAGTCGTCCGTTAACATTCGGCGCAGTATGCAGCCACGGCACATTGGCTTATTTCCCTCACAGGTGACCATTTACACATCTGGGTCGAGAGGAGCAAAATGGGGTTAAAGCTCTTGCTCATGAAAATTCCAGTGGTCAGGGTGGGATTCGAACCAGGCACCTCACAATCTCTTTGCCAGCGTCCTACCATTAGACCACTGCTCCCATAGAAAAACTGCAAAAAAAAAATCTTCCCTTTTTCCCCGATAAAATTTAATGAGCCTCGTCATGTGAATTCTAGGCTTCATGCATGTGCGTTAATTGTCATTCCAGATTTACCTGTACAATTCGCACAGGCTAATCAGGCACGACGCTTTCCGCCTCACCTGGATTTTCGTTAAGAAGACACTTCCTTTTAACATTAATTTCCATTAAAGCGGAATTGATTTGCTTAACACAAAAAACACGAAAAATAATAAACCGTTATACAGTCAAATTAACTTACAGTCTATGCATTTTTTTTTTCAAAAATAACATTTACAATTTTATTAATAATTGTAAAAAGAAAATATGTGTAATGCTTACATTATATCAGTTGCAAGTGAATAGCAAATGTAACACATATTCATTACCTTTAAACAGCGTTATTACAGGAAAAATGGCGACATCTGTCAAAGAAAACGCCTTGTAATTTCAATAATAGTCACTGATGATTTCATTTTAGTTGCCGTTTTTTAAACACTTCTGTTTTTTTTGGTTTCATCTGCATCGATGTGTTATACACACAACGATTTCCACGTGCACGAAAATGTTTTGACAGTTGAACGCACATGCTAATCGTGACAATTTTGTAATTAACATTACATGCACTTATTAAAAGAAATGCGTAAGATTATCTCTTTAAACGTAAGTATTTGAAATATGTTTTGTCACGAGTTACCATTTATATGTTTGTTGATTAATGCCCGCCGCTGAAAATTGCATTATCGTTTTTTTTCTTTAACAATTTAGTTACGTAATTCTATATTATTTTTTCCTGTTTTAAGTCGCTTTAACCGGTGCAGCCCTCATGGTTTCAGTGACGCGGCAACGCCAGATGATCTAGCTTGCCCGGAGGCCGATGTTATGCGCAGTGACAACATCGACCGGATCGCCCCAAGTCTGCACATGCGCAGTGACACACCACCCAGTCGTCCGAATGCCGCAGTTTTCAGTTTCCGGAACAACGAAAACGTGTCTCACTCGGAGGTAAAATTGTTAGACTCCACTTACACGACCGCATTTTTGTTACATTCTATTTCGAGTTTTTGTTTTTGGAACAAAGAACTTAAATTGTATCTACCAGCTACATATGTTCGATTGGTCATTGTCGGCTCGGGTACTAATTACTATATGTGCCCCAGATACGAAAAATAAACTAACGCGTACCCAGCCAATTTAAACTGTACCCGAGTTTTACTCCCGCCTAAAATTCGATGTCATAAAACGCGCTACGGAATACGAAACAAAATTTTCTTTGAAAAAAAAAAACAAACTCTTAAAATGTTTTTTTGAGCAGTAGATTCGATAGTATAGTGGCCATTTTAAAGAATATTGACATAAATGTGAAAATAATTCATTTGAAAAAAAACCCCGCCAACAACGACCAATTTAGCGTTAGAATTTTCGGGTTCGTTTCAGTATATTTTCCGCATCCGGGGTACATTAAAGTATACTTAAGAATACCCAGGGTACATTTAAGTAGTACACGAGCGGCCAATGACCAATCGAGCGATACTGTAAGTGACATAAATCACAAAATGTATTATAATTGCAAAGACGGACTTTGATCAAATATATCCGTCATACTGCGTAAGTAATTGTACCACCACCACCAACAACAACAACAACCAATAATACCACTACTACAACTACTATTTATATAAAATCACGAACAGGTGCAGCACCTTATACAGACTCAACGTTCCGGTGCAACGTATCCAGTTGAATCCCCTCGATATCCGGTCATCGCGACCAGGTGTCAAATCCTGCTGGGTCGTCGAATTTTGTACTACAGCGGATGTGGAAAAATCTATACAGTTGGGACTTAAGTGGGCACTGACCTGTTGGTGTTTTATCCGCACGATGACGTCATTAGACGCGAAACCGCGACCTATAGAAACTACATGGAGGTTGTTAACGCCCACGCAGTGATCGCGGCGTCTGCTGATAACGCAGTGCGCGGGAAACTTCAACACGAAGTTTCCAACGGTCGATGTCACTCGCAACCTTAAAGCTACCATGAAGATATAAGCTAATTGGAATTGACTTTTTACCCGCGCCATAGGCGGAGGGATATTGTTTTGGCGTTGTCCGTACGTCTTTCCGTCCGTCCTTTCGTCCGTCCGGCACTTTTGTGTCCGGAGCCCTATCTTGGAAGTGCTTTGGCAGAGTTCAATGAAACTTGGTATGAGTATATATATGAATAAGAGGATGATGCACGCCTAATGGCATTGTACACCATCTGTTAATAACAGAGTTATGGCCCTTTGTATCTTGGAAAAATGCTTTTTTGTGTCCGGAGCTATATCTTGGAAGTGCTTTGGCGGATTTCAATTAAACTTGGTATGAGTATATATAACAACAACAACAACAACATTTATGGATAAGAGGATGATGCACGCCTAATGGCATTGTACACCATCTGTTAATAACAGAGTTATGGCTCTTTGTATCTTGGAAAAATGCTTTTTAATGTCCGGAGCCATATCTTAGAAGTGCTTTGGCGGATTTCATTGAAACTTGGTATGAGTATATATATGGATAAGAGGATGATGCACACCAAATGGCATTGTACACCATTGGATAATAAATGAGTTATGGCCCTTTGTATCTTGAAAAAAATGCTTTTTTGAGTGTCAAATATAACACTTTTGGGTCCAGAAGCATATTGGCGGGGGATATCAATTCAACGAATTTGTTTGTTGAAACTATGTCATCATGTTAATTTGTGTCGTTTGGTATATGATTTTTCAGTTTAAGATTCAAGAGGGATAATTTCATTACCGCCATTTTAATTCAACCATCCACATTAAGGCACAACTAAGCTTCCCTTCTGTAGTTTCAGTTTTTGTTTGTTTTAAATACTCATGAATATAATACATGTATTGATAAAAATAACGTATAATATATTGAATCATTTCCCACTTCAAACACACAATTATATCATGTATACATTCAACAGACTTAGAACAACTATAAATCAGCTTTGTTGTTAAGACATTTTAGTTTAGGGCCCTCTCTTATCAAATAACTTCAGACACATTTTGTGGACAGACCTACCAACAGACAGACAGACACGATGATGGACAGAGGGTAAGCCTACAGCCACCTATATCGGAATACATCTCTGAACACAAAGTCGTGTGTTTTTTTTTTTGATCCATACTAACAAAACAATTTATTTGATTTTGTAACATTATATACAATGAACAAATATGACATGACACACATATATTATGTATACTATAAAAACAGCATGTTTAATATATCTGCATTTTTAATATATCTTCAAAACAAGATTTTGGTACCAAATATATATTTATAACTTATAACGTACCATAATATATTTCCCTTTGGTATCTTTACCATAAGCCATACATACCAATATTTTTTACACCCTATAACAATAACAATATACATGAGCCGCGCTCTGGGAAAACGGGTCTTAATGGATGTGCAAAGTGTAGTCCCAGATTAGCCTGTGCAGTCCGCACTGGCTGATCAGGGGTCTTAATGGATGTGCGAAGTGTAGTCACAGATTAGTATGTGCAGTCCGCACTGGCTGGTCAGGGGTCTTAATGGATGTGCGAAGTGTAGTCACAGATTAGCCTGTACAGTCCACACTGGCTGGTCAGGGGTCTTAATGGATGTGCGAAGTGTAGTCACAGATTAGCCTGTGCAGTCCGCACAGACTGGTCAGGGGTCTTAATGCATGTGCGAAGTGTAGTCCCAGATTAGCCTGTGCAGTCCGCACAGACTGATCAGGGGTCTTAATGTATGTGTGAAGTGTAGTCCCAGATTAGCCTGTGCAGTCCACACTGGCTGATCAGGGGTCTTAATGGATGTGCGAAGTGTAGTCACAGATTAGCCTGTACAGTCCACACTGGCTGGTCAGGGGTCTTAATGGATGTGCGAAGTGTAGTCACAGATTAGCCTGTGCAGTCCGCACAGACTGATCAGGGGTCTTAATGTATGTGCGAAGTGTAGTCCCAGATTAGCCTGTGCAGTATGCACTGGCTGATCAGGGGTCTTAATGGATGTGTGAAGTGTAGTCCCAGATTAGCCTGTGCAGTCCACACTGGCTGGTCAGGGGTCTTAATGGATGTGCGAAGTGTAGTCACAGATTAGCCTGTACAGTCCACACTGGCTGGTCAGGGGTCTTAATGGATGTGCGAAGTGTAGTCACAGATTAGCCTGTACAGTCCACACTGGCTGGTCAGGGGTCTTAATGGATGTGCGAAGTGTAGTCACAGATTAGCCTGTGCAGTCCGCACAGGCTGGTCAGGGGTCTTAATGGATGTGCGAAGTGAAGTCCCAGATTAGCCTGTGCAGTCCGCACAGACTGATCAGGGGTCTTAATGTATGTGTGAAGTGTAGTCACAGATTAGCCTGTGCAGTCCGCACAGACTGGTCAGGGGTCTTAATGTATGTGCGAAGTGTAGTCCCAGATTAGCCTGTGCAGTATGCACTGGCTGATCAGGGGTCTTAATGGATGTGTGAAGTGTAGTCCCAGATTAGCCTGTGCAGTCCACACTGGCTGGTCAGGGGTCTTAATGGATGTGCGAAGTGTAGTCAAGGATTAGCCTGTGCAGTCCGCACTGGCTGGTCTGGGGTCTTAATGGATGTGCGAAGTGTAGTCCCAGATTAGCCTGTACAGTCCACACTGGCTGGTCAGGGGTCTTAATGAATGTGCGAAGTGTAGGTCCAGATTAGCCAGTGCAGTCCGCACAGACTGGTCAGGGGTCTTAATGAATGTGCAAAATGTAGTCCCAGATTAGCCTGTGCAGTCCGCACAGGCTGGTCAGGGGTCTTAATGGATGTGCGAAGTGTAGTCACAGATTAGCCTGTGCAGTCCGCACTGGCTGGTCAGGGTCTTAATGGATGTGCGAAGTGTAGTCACAGATTAGCCTGTGCAGTCCGCACAGGCTGGTCAGGGGTCTTAATGGATGTGCGAAGTGTAGTCCCAGATTAGCCTGTGCAGTATGCACTGGCTGATCAGGGGTCTTAATGGATGTGTGAAGTGTAGTCCCAGATTAGCCTGTGCAGTCCACACTGGCTGGTCAGGGGTCTTAATGGATGTGCGAAGTGTAGTCACAGATTAGCCTGTACAGTCCACACTGGCTGGTCAGGGGTCTTAATGGATGTGCGAAGTGTAGTCACAGATTAGCCTGTACAGTCCACACTGGCTGGTCAGGGGTCTTAATGGATGTGCGAAGTGTAGTCACAGATTAGCCTGTGCAGTCCGCACAGGCTGGTCAGGGGTCTTAATGGATGTGCGAAGTGTAGTCCCAGATTAGCCTGTGCAGTCCGCACAGACTGATCAGGGGTCTTAATGTATGTGTGAAGTGTAGTCACAGATTAGCCTGTGCAGTCCGCACAGACTGGTCAGGGGTCTTAATGTTTGTGCGAAGTGTAGTCCCAGATTAGCCTGTGCAGTATGCACTGGCTGATCAGGGGTCTTAATGGATGTGTGAAGTGTAGTCCCAGATTAGCCTGTGCAGTCCACACTGGCTGGTCAGGGGTCTTAATGGATGTGCGAAGTGTAGTCAAGGATTAGCCTGTGCAGTCCGCACTGGCTGGTCTGGGGTCTTAATGGATGTGCGAAGTGTAGTCCCAGATTAGCCTGTACAGTCCACACTGGCTGGTCAGGGGTCTTAATGAATGTGCGAAGTGTAGGTCCAGATTAGCCAGTGCAGTCCGCACAGACTGGTCAGGGGTCTTAATGAATGTGCAAAATGTAGTCCCAGATTAGCCTGTGCAGTCCGCACAGGCTGGTCAGGGGTCTTAATGGATGTGCGAAGTGTAGTCACAGATTAGCCTGTGCAGTCCGCACTGGCTGGTCAGGGTCTTAATGGATGTGCGAAGTGTAGTCACAGATTAGCCTGTGCAGTCCGCACAGGCTGGTCAGGGGTTTTAATGGATGTGCGAAGTGTAGTCACAGATTAACCTGTGCAGTCTACACAGGCTGGTCAGGGATGACACTTTCCACTTCAAGTGTATCGAAATTAAGGCCGAAAGTTTCGCCCCTGTTTGACCTGTTGAGACTGCGCAAGATAATCTGGCACTACACTTAAGGCCCAGTTTTTCCCAGAGCCAGGCTCAAATAAACAAACAATTCAAACGTATCCCTCTCTTTTGTTTCATTCATAAAATCGTACATTAAAACAAACACAAATAATAACAATCACACTGATAAGGAAAGAACACTAGCTGTGGTTATTTTACATTTTAAGTAAAACTGTTTGGTTGCTCACTCGTAAAGATTCTCACATAAAAAGCAATAGATACAAAACACTTGTAGATGGCAAGTTATGCAATTCATTAAGAAAGCAAGTTACAGCAGTTAAGTTTTCCTCATAACAAATAAAATAGATACCAAACACTTGTTGGGAAATATAATTTATGCATTTGATTATTAAAGTAATTTATCGCAAATATTTTACCGAATGAAGATGGTGGGCGTTATACAAAAAAATTGATACAGGAAAGTTGACTTATTAACCTAATTAAAATAAGAGGTAAATTGAGAAATATCTGATTTACCAATTAATTTAAAATAGCACACCAAGCAATAACCTAGAGACAAGGGCTGTTTGTAAAACATGCATGCCCCCCATATGGGCTGTCCGTTGTAGTGGCAACCATTGTGTGAATACGATTTTTGTCACTGTGACCTTGACCTTTGACCTAGTGACCTGAAAATCAATAGTGGTCATCTGCGGGTCACGATCAATGTACCTATAAAGTGTCATGATCCTAGGCAAAAGCGTTCTTGAGTTATCATCCAAAAATCATTTTACTATTTCGGGTCAACGTGACCTTGACCTTTGACCTTGTGACCTCAAAATCAATAGGGGTCATCTGCAAGTCATGATCAATCTACCTATGAAGTTTTATGATCCTAGGCGTATGTGTTCTTGAGTTATCATCCGAAAACCATTTTACTATTTCGGGTCACCATGACCTTGACCTTTGACCTAGTGACCTCAAAATCAATAGGGGTCATCTGCAAGTCATGATCAATCTTCCCATGAAGTTTCATGATCCTATGCGTATGCGTTCTTGAGTTATCATTCAAAAACCATTTTACTATTTCTGGTCACCTTGACCTTTGACCTAGTGACCTCAAAATCAATAAGGGTCATCTGCGAGTCATGATCAATGTACCTATTAAGTTTCATGATCCTAGGCCCATGCGTTCTTGAGTTATTGTCTGACAACCACCTGGTGGACGGACCGACAGACCGACACGAGCAAAGCAATATACTCCCTCTTCTTCAAAGGGGGGCATAAAAAATATATGGTTAAATATAAGCATTATGTAACACACTGCTACAATAGTTTTTATTATGTAAAAAAATAGCGGCAAGGTTTAGCATTTGAAAATATCTACTGTTATCACTCATAACAAACTAATTATTAAAAGACAAAAACATCAACGTGTGTTTCAATTCCTTAAAAAGCTACATTAAAATTTTATTGTAGGCAATATGTCGAGTTTACGGACATAATGAGAAATCACAACAAAGCCAAACGTACTTTATTCTATATAAATGTTACTATATATAGCTTGATTTGTAAATAGCATTCTAAAAACATCACAATTTTATACTGATTTGTCTTGTAGAGCAGACACAGCAACATATATGAGCGAGATAATTGTTATATTATTTCAGTTTTATATATATATAGATATAATTAATCTTAATAAAACATTGAAATATATCGGGGGTTATGATGAAAACACTTCCTGCACCCCCCCAAAAATCAATCAGGCAGCAATGTTTGTAAGTTGATTTCAATTAGATTTTTTTATGTCCCCACTATAGTAGTGGGGGACATATTGTTTTTGCCCTGTCTGTTGGTCTGTTGGTCTGTTGGTCTGTCTGTTTGCGCCAACTTTAACATTTTGCAATAACTTTTGCTATATTGAAGATAGCAACTTCATATTTGGCATGCATGTGTATCTCATGAAGCTGCACATTTTGAGTGGTGAAAGGTCAAGGTCAAGGTCATCCTTCAAGGTCAGAGGTCAAATATATGAGGCCAAAATCGCTGATTTTATGAATACTTTTGCAATATTGAAGATAGCAACTTGATATTTGGCATGCATGTGTATCTCATGGAGCTGCACATTTTGAGTGGTGAAAGGTCAAGGTCATCCTTCAAGGTCAGAGGTCAAATATATGTGGCCCAACTCGCTCATTTTATAAATACTTTTGCAATATTGAAGATAGCAACTTGATATTTGGCATGCATCTCATGGAGCTGCACATTTTGAGTGGTGAAAGGTCAAGGTCATCCTTCACAAGGTCAAGGTCATCCTACAAGGTCAAACATCATATAGGGGAACATTGTGTTTCACAAACACATCTTGTTCACACATATTTTGAGAATCTGATACTATAGGGTGTCTGATTGCTGAACAGGAATTAACGCATTAATAATATGTATTCACAGAGGTTTGTTGACCTTTTTGGGAAATAATTAATGAGCTAATTATGTTTCTGTTTTGAATACACAGTTGATGTACAGAGGACACTTTGGCAAGCAAAGGCTCAAGCATTGTAGGCAAGAGAAATAGAACTTGAGCCAGACGCTGGACATTCACGGACCTGCTTCCTGTCTAGGTGGAAGTGACTGTCGTTGGAAAAGTGGTATTGTAAGCAGCAGAAATGTAACTCAAGCCAAACACTTGACACTATACTGACCTCCCTCCTGTTTGGGTTAAAGTGACTGTTGTTGGAACAGCGGTATTGTGAGCAGCAGAAATGTTACTCAAGCCAAACACTTGACACTATAATACTGACCCCGTCCTGTTTAGTAGGAGGTGACAGTAGGTGGGATAGTTATCTAGGGAGCAGCAGAACCAGAATTGAAGCCAAATATTGGACATGTACTGACCTCTATCCTGCCTAGGTGGAAGTGACTGTGGTTGGAACAACTGTCAAGTGAGCAGCAGGAATGGAACAGCCAGACACTGGACCTGTACTGACCTCCCTCCCTTATGATGGAAGTGACTTTGGTTGGAATTGTTGTCAAGTCAAGAATTACAAGCCAAGTCTTGTCAGGTAAGATAACATTGATATCAATAACAATCACAGTCTCACAGACTCACAGATTGCGTGCTTAACTGAGGTTAAGTTCTTAGATATGTGCCATTGTGATCAGTCATTGTCTTCTGTCAGATGTGTGTTGCCTGTCATGTTTTGGTAACACAGGAAAGACGTTAAAAAACTGGACATGTGTTTTCAGTTCTAACCCAATTGGGAAATATCCATATTAGAAACTGTGTGTTGTGAATTTGGGTTGAAAATTGTAATGTTAGACAATTATTCATTGCAGTGTTGTTAGTTGCAAGTTAGTCTTAGAAATTATCAAGTCATTATCAAGCATGTTATTTATCACTTGTATCAACTAAGTCAAATTATTGTGAATGAGTGTTTCATAAACTCCATAAATGTACCTCTAACATTGAAGCATGTTAATGACATGTTCATGTCTTTAGTATTAAGCGTGTATGCAGTGTGCATTCCAGTTTCATAAAGATATTGAATACTTATTAAATTCCAGTAAGTTAATGGAAAACCTATAAATTATTAAACTTATAATTCCAGGACAAACAGAGAAGTTTGGTACAATTTTTAATTATGAGTTGTTTCCCTTGAACTGATTCTAATCATATATCTCACTTCCATTTTCAAGTGTAAAATATTGTAACCAATCTCTGAATAATATTACCATGAAGTTGGAGCAATCTACAGCCAGATCAGACTAGAATATGTAATATACCCTGTGTCTTGTCAAAAAAAAAATAGCATAAGTTTCAACTCAAATTTCTTTGATGTTTATATATTATCACAGCCAGACCAGTGTGTGCTTATCAACATTTAGGGAATGGGTCCAGGTTCCTTGGAAAAAATCACATTGTTTTGACTTAAATTGGGAAGTAAGTTATTTTTGGGCTAACAAATAATTTACAATTGAGAATAATAGTGATTTAAAAAAACTTGATAAAAAAAATACGTTATGAAACGGAAAGCAAAAGTTTTAAACAAACAATTCAATCTATTTTACAGAGGTTGCGAAGATAGTCAATGTGTAACGATTGGTTGATTAAGCATGAATCTATCTTGCGGATGATTCTGATGATAGTTATTGTATAACTTTTTCATTTATGTAAATTCTGAATACTTTACAAAAAATACTTACACATTTCCATGAACCGTTGAAATGTTTCAAACTTTGGTTAATATAATTATTCTTCAAAAAGTTTTTTTAATTTGCGTATTAGGGATATATTTATGATCTTTTTGTTTTTATTTATGCCAGAAAATAGTTTATGTGGCTCATATTACTGATTCCAGACAGCGAGTTCACATTAAAAAAGCCTTTATCAGTTGCAACTCCCAGTGAACCGGAGGGTCAATAGCTGGGAGTTGGAGTATTGCAACAATGAATAACCCTTAAAAGTGATATAAATACATTAAAGTGGGGTTGTTAACAAAAAAAAGATTCTTATCATAGATAATTAATTAACAAATATTTAAATCTTGGTTAGCAAAATCTGATCATTGTGTTTGCTTCATAAAACAACTAAATCATGAGCAACCATACCATGACGAAGACATTATGATTTTAGTGGTGATATTTTCATTTGATTTTGCGTTCAGTTGCAGTTCTAACTGATATCCATGTTTTTAAGAAGGCAGCGTTATATCTTCTGTTTTTTACATTGCTTAAGAGCTTGCCTGTAACAAAATTGGAGACCAAGCTAAGGTTTGTATTTGAGGGTATTTGGGTCAAGGTCAAGATCACTGTAACTAAACATATAAAACAATTTCAGCTCTATAACTTAAGTTTGGATTAAGGTATTGCATTCAAATGCTCTATGGGAAGCTAACATGGAGACCTAGGTTTGGATTGCATGGGGCTGGTCAAGGTCAATTTTACAACAAATAGGACAAATCTGGTTTTGCTATATTGCTTAAGTTTGGAAGTATAGATGTGTTACACAGAAATTGTGTCGGTAGTTTAGTGTGGACCTAGCTTGAGATTGCATTTGGTTCAAGGTCACTGTCACTTAATATAGAAATATAGAGTTTCTGCTTAATACATTTAGTTTGGATGGAGGTATTGCAATAACATATTGTGAGTAGGTTGTTGTCATGTAGAGTGATTCTATCTTGGAGAAGGACACTGTAGAGACCGATTGAAGTGGTAAATATAACAAATATAACTTAACAAGCAAACAAACAAACATAAAATATTCGATCCTTTGCAACATGGTTTGGGTCTTTTACGCATTATTGTTTAACAACCCTTCGCACTGTTATTCTTATCATAGATAATTGATTAATATAACTAATATTTATGCCCCCCTTCGAAGAAGAGGGGGTATATTGCTTTGCTCATGTCGGTCGGTCGGTCAGTCGGTCCGTCCACCAGGTGGTTGTCAGACGATAACTCAAGAACGCTTGGGCCTAGGATCATGAAACTTCATAGGTACATTGATCATGACTAGCAGATGACCCCTATTGATTTTGAGGTCACTAGGTCAAAGGTCAAGGTCACGGTGACCCGAAATAGTAAAATGGTTTCCGTATGATAACTCAAGAACGCATACGCCTAGGATCATGAAACTTCATGGGTAGATTGATCATGACTCGCAGATGACCCCTATTGATTTTCAGGTCACTAGGTCAAAGGTCAAGGTCACGGTGACCCGAATTAATAAAATGATTTTCAGATGATAACTCAAGAACGCTTTTGCCTAGGATCATGACACTTCATAGGTACATTGATCGTGACTTGCAGATGACCCATATTGATTTTCAGGCACTAGGTCAAAGGTCAAGGTCACAGTGACAAAAGTCGTATTCACACAATGGCTGCCAGTACAACGGACAGCCCATATGGGGGGCTTGCATGTTTTACAAACAGCCCTTGTTTAATCTTGGTTAGCAAAATCTGATAATTTTGTTTGCTGCATAAAACAACTAAATCATGAACAACCATGCCATGACAAAGACATTATGTTTTTTATGGGTATATTTTCATTTGATTTTTTGCTCATTTGCAGTTCTAACTAATTACCAAGTTTTTAAGATGGCAGCTTTATATCATCTGTTTATTACATTGCTTAAGTGCCTGTAACAAAATTGCATGGCCTGGATCTTATTTCTGTTATTATTAGTTAACATGTGTAAAATAGCCACAATTTCATTACATTTCTATTTCATTATACCCCCACAAACGAAGTTAAGGGAGTTATATAGGAGTGAGCTTGTCTGTCGGTCGGTGGGTCTGTCCTTCGGTCGGTCGGTCCGTATTCAGTGTCCGCTCATTATTCAAGTAGTTTTCATCCAATCTTCACCAAACTTGGTCAGATGTTGTATTTAGATGATGTCTAGGTAAAGTTCGAATATGGGTCATGTCGGGTTAAAACTAGGTCACAGGGTCATTTAGTGCGTTTTAAACATTGAGCATGTTGTCTGCTCTCTAATTCAAGAAGTTTTCATCAGATCTTCACCAAACTTGGTCAGAAGTTGTATCTAGATGATGTCTAGGCCAAGTTCGAACATTGGTCATGGCAGGTCAAAAACTAGGTCACGGGGTCACTTAGTGCATTTTCAACATTGTGCATGGTGTCCGTTCTCTAATTCAAGTAGTTAACATTCGATCTTCACAACACTTGGTCAGAAGTTGTATCTAGATGATGTGTAGGTCATGTTCGAACATGGGCCATTCCGGGTCAAAAACTAGGGCATGGGGTCACTTAGTGCATTTAAAAAATTTAGCATCGTGTCGGCTGTTTTTGTGAAGACAACATGCAGAATATTCTGTGTCAATGCGGCATGTGGGGGTATTTGTCACGTCTGTGACAAAGCTTTAGTTTATTATTATTAAACAACAAACACATACATCTGGAGCAGGAACATAAAACTGCCCTTTCATACAAATATAAACAACTGATGAGGAACATCCCTAAGGTTATTTAAATAAAAGTTCACTAATGTTTATGTTGTAAATAATATTATTATAACACATGGGTTGCCTTTCACAGGTTTTTTGTGAGCAAGAGTCCAACTTGTGTTTTGGGGTCAAAAATAAAACAGGAGGGCTGAATACATAGGGCACTTGTTAGGGATTGTCTGATATAATCTGGTATTACTGTAAAGTGATTTACACACATTATGTGTAAAATATATAATTGTTTCATGAAAACAGTAAAACAAGTCATATACTAGTTGGTTTCTATTCTAAAGAGGTTATGCAATTCTGACCTTTTTGTTTTTTTTATTTTATTATTTTATAAAATGCATCAGAATAGAAGACGCAGACAACTTTCATCCAGAAAAAAGTTGCGTCTCTTATTCTGGGAAATACTGTTTATTAGTGATTATAGTCTGAGTATTTTTCTGGTTATTTATCACTGGAATGTATACTTTGTCATTGCTCTGTGTTTAATATGGGACAGTAAGCATCACATTTTAAAAGCCCGCACTGTGAAGTGATTAAACTTTGTGTAAACATTAAATGACATATGGTGGTTGGTGAATTTTCCAAACATGTGCTTAATTGTGAAGCAGTTTACTCTTGATTTAAATATAGGATATTTTGTAAGCAATTATGTTTGCAGTAAATTGAAGGCTGCAATCAACAGCCAATAGTGACAGTGTCAATCACATGCCATTCATCAGATGTAAATGACTGGTAATAACCAACATTTTGAGATGCTTTAGTACCTGCTAAGAAAATGTAATTTCATAGAAAATGAAAATGTATGAACGATAAAAATATCAATTTATCAAAGCACTACTTACTTATTCCTCCTATATTATCAAGAATCAGGCCAAGGTCATCTTGGAGAGATGTGTGGATAAATTTGCTCTTCAAAAAAGCATTAAAATACATGCATATAGTGAAGTAAAAGTAGTAATTTATAGTGCAACATGTGCATGAAGTACTAATAGATGCTGTAAAAAAGTGAAAACCTGGAAAACTTATGTGATAAAATAGTAGTTTGAAGAAGTAGATATCAAAAGATTTAAATATTTTTGTGACACCTGAGTGTTTACCTGTAGGACAAACATCAAATTTCACCTGGACAAAACCCCTAAACATCAGCAGAGTGTAAAAGGATTACAAAAGGATTATAACCATTGACTATAGTGATTATCAATTATCTACTTTAAAAAAAAAACTGTACTTGTACCAATTAAACCATGAGCAACGAGACAACAAAAAACCAGCCAAAACTTAGTTTCACGGGGACTAAGCCACAGACAAAGCCTGCTGTCAAAAAATATAGGCCAGACAATAGTGATAACAGTAACTCAAGTATGGAGGAACTGAATTCAATACAGGTACAACTTCAAGTCATGAATGAGGGAATTACAAATTTAAGGGATGATGTCAAAGGCATGCTAAAAAAAGATGAAGTTGAACAGCTGATAGTGAACACATCACAAATCTTATGAAAAACCTTGAACACAGCACACACACAAAAATTGAACAAATGATCAACGAAAAAGTAAATGATATGCAATCCAAAATGGACAGCCTAAGAGAAAAAAATGAACATCTCGAAAAGACCAATGAGATCAAAAACAAAACCATAAATGAGCAAATTGAAAAAACCTATGATATGAGTAAAACTGCACATAAAAAGGCAAACTACAACGAACAATATTCGATGAAAAACAACATAAAAATCCTCAATATACTAGAAGCTAAAGAAGAAAATGAAATAACACTTGCAAAAACTGTAGGACAAATTCTGAAGACCCACACGGAAGTTGACCTTCAAGCAATAGATATAGTGGCATTGCACCGTATCCCTACCAAGAGGGGGCAGATTCGCCCCGTACTTATAAAGCTACGCAACAACTCTGCGAAATCTGCCATCATGCGGAAACGGGCTCCAATTAAGAGCAACAGTTACAAGCTGGTTGACGATGTCACGAAACCGAACCAGGGCTTAATCAACAGGCTTCTTCTGCATCCAAATATTGACAGTGCGTGGTATTTTAATGGTGCGGTATATAGACAAACTGTTGCCGGTGAGCGAATCAAATTCGACATATATGATAATGTGAATGATGTTATCGAAAGCTTCAGGCAATATAGAAGAAATGGCGTGAGCGGACACCCGGAGAAATGAACATTACTTGCATAAGTGGTATGTTTCTAATTTTATGACTGTACATCTATATTACACGTAAAACCAAAACAGCGCATTTTTAGCTTTAATCTGTTCTATGTTGAACCCGATTGTGTTGTTATCTTCTAAAATTTATGTACGTAGATGTTTAAGAAGCAAATGAATAAAAATGGTAATCCACATTTTTTGCCCAATCATTATGAAACTTGGTAAAAAGATTGGTTTTATATATATCACATAATCAATGCCATAATTATTGCCCTTAGATTTTCCAAACTTTCATAATATTATACAAAATCCTTGCAAACACTCTAGAGGTCACAATTTTGTTTCAGATTTCATGAATCCTGGTCAAAATATTTATTTTTGTAAGCAAAGTTTGATGTTTGGTAAGGGGGGTCATCTCAAAATATAGGCCACTAGGTCAAATCTTACAAAAACAAAATCACTCCATATGCCAGAGTTTTGGTTCAATAATGATGAAACTTGACCAGGATGTTTGTCTGGACAATATCTAGGTCAAGTTTAACATTTGGTATAGATTGAATGAACTGACTCCTCTCAGGTGAGCCAACTAGGGCCATCTTGGCTCTCTTGTTACACAAAGATTTAATTGTGTCTTTTCTGGACTAGTTATTTGTATTCACAGAGATACTGTACAATTAAAAATATTCCTGAACTTAAGTTGTTACGTTTTGTTTGCTTAAAAAGTCAATTATTAAAATGGCTGACTTTTCTATGTCTTCTCTTGCCATAGGCGCTGATGAAGTAAAGGATTTTATTTGTTCGTTATGCAAAGAGCATGCAAATGCAGAATATTACTGCAAAACATGTTTGAAACTTTATTGTGGGAAATGTATTCAGTTGCATGATAAGTGGTTTAAAAAACATTCAGCGTATGGAAGGAATGACATGAAAGAATGGCCAGTTTAGAAACAGGTGGAGGAATTTCTATTAAAGTGTGAAGCGCACAAGGGCAAACGAATTGAAATGTTATGTGATGACCACAGTCAGCTGTTCTGCACAAAGTGTGCCTTCAATAATCACAGGTATTTCTGAAATATTTTGCACATATAAGTGTTTAGATATCAGTGTATTATGTCACAATTTTAATGAGAATTAAGAATTGTCAAGTTGTCAATTTTGATTTATCGTAATTTAAAAAACACATTTTTTCCTGCAAATTTTGTGATAAGTATGAAATACTACCGGTATGTAATTTTAAGACTACACTTTCTTTCAAACTTTTGGAAATGACTTAATTAAATTAATTTGAAATTGTGTGTTTTCTGGACTAGTTATTTGTATTCACAGAAATACTGTATAATTAAAAATTTCCTGAACTTCGTATTCATGGGAGTATATAATGCTCAGGTACGGGAGGCCTTTTAGCTTGGAGTAATTATAGAATAGATTTACATTAAACAGTGGGTTCTTTGTCCATAGTAGATCTCATGTTTGATTTCTGATTGTATTGTTTTAAATTTTAAAAGAAAGTATATTCAACACAAATAATGAGCTCTATAATCACTGTAAAACCTATCACACTACATAGATAATTACTCACAAGCCTTTTACAAAGGACTGCATTTAGGTGAACTAGATTTATTTTCTAGTTTTTTTCAATATTCAGAGCTCCAGATAAGGTTTTGTGAAATTCTTAAATTACTACCAGATTTTCAAAAAGATTTCTTAACTCTGAAATTTTATTCTTAACATTACTACTACGTTTTGGAAAATAATTCTTATTTTTTCAAAGTGACCTAAAAATAAATAATAATGGTTACATGTATTTTAATGCAAACAAAATCAAATAAACATACTAGCAACTTTATTTATACAAATTCAACAGTGTCTTTTCAGTATTATACAATTTTATTTTTCAAATACCTTCATATGCCCAAACTGTGCCTAGATTGCATGCCTTTGATGAATTTTTACATATATCACAATTAAAACGGGTCTTCCCTTCAATCTTTTCAACGATTAGCCACGGGACTTGTCCCTTCCACTCGTCCAATGTTTTTTTGTGTGTTTAAGTTTGGACCCGTCGTGTCGCGTTTTTGTTTAGCTTTTCCCTTGTCGGCAACTGTACATACAACATCGTATAAGATCTTTTCTATAATGTCTTTCTAAACATTTAACTTCGGCTCACTATGCGTACAATATGTTAACAGCGTGTTTTTGGACGCTTTGCAGTTTTTTAGGACGCTCTCTTGGCGCTGCCATTGCTTTTTGACAGATAGACTGTATACGCCGCTTTTATTGGAAAAAATGCGCTTTGTTAAACAAACCCGATAACCATTCTATATAAGCACCGCAAAGATCTTTAATAAGCGAAAAGAACTCAATAAAAATCGATACGAACCGTTGTAAAAATAATATTCGTAACTTGATTTTGTAATTCTTAATGGTACGACAATATTTTAAAATAAATACGTACGAAAATAATTCGTAATTACGAAAATACGACCCTTATCTGGAGCTCTGATATTCAAGACATCTATATCCAGCTGCAATGCGAAATTAATGCTGTCAAGAAACTACAATAATCTAGAATACCTAGAAAAACTGACTGGCTGGTTTAAGGGCCCTATGAATTGTTATAAAGAATAGTACAGGTGATTGATTTAAGGGCCTGAAGGATTGTAATAAAGAGAAGTGCAGGTGATTGGTTTAAGGGTTCTATGGAGGGTTATAAAGAGTAGTGCAGGTGATTGGTTTAGGGGCCCTATATATTGTTATATAGGATTAGTTTTGTGTTTTGGTGCACATTACTTGTTAAATTTCATAGCAATTGCTTTCACACTTGGAAAAGTCGCTTACTATCATAAGTGGACTGTACATGACAAGTTGCATAACTCTGGTTGGCATTTTGATGGAATTATGGCCCTTTTTTGATTTTGAATATTTTGTGTGTGTTTTTTCTAGATACACTGTATTTCTGAAGTATCATTGCATTTTGAACTTAAAATACTTTCTTAATATCATAGGGTACTGTACCTGGCAAGTTGAATTTGACCTTGACCTTTGAACGACCTTGACTCCTAAGATCAAATTATTAAATTTTGCTAAAATTACCATTACATGTTTATTTATTATCAGATTTGATTGATACTTTGACAAACCAACACTTTCCTGATATTCCACAACAGACTCCACCCAAACAATCCCCCACGCCCCACCCCAGAATCTCCCCGCATTTTTTTTTTCATTTTTATCTTACTTTGAAAATCGATTGGAATAGCAAGTCTATACTAAGGGCCTAGTCGCAGTAAATTTCTTAGGTTTTGCATTTCAACAAAATTAAGATCCCCAGTAATAAAATGACCAACTTGACTATTATTATAATTTGAACTAGAACAATAACATGATATAAGATGTGTTTTTCTGGCCATTTGGTGATATTTTAATCGCCTAAATTGAAAATGTATATCAACAATTATTGACACATTTAATTTAATTTTTTGTTTGCATCCTTCAAGCAATTGTTTTATCATTCATTTAACAAAGTATCGCTCAGGCAGTATGAAGTATGTCTTTTGCCAAAAGACCATTTTATGCATTAACAACGACATAAATACTAAATGTGTTTTTTACCAACGATCATTTTACAACAGAAATGTCCACTGATTAATGTGATTGGACACATCCAGGAGCATGCCTACATTTGGTTTGACTGTACACACCATGGGAGCGAAGGGCACAGTTTTGAAAACATGCGAATAAAGCATGTTTAATTGAAACGTAGTAGATGCATGTTTGAGAGAATTAAACTAACAATCTATCTAAAATTTATTGTTTAAGACGTACGGCAATACACATGTATGAGTTTTATTACAATTTGTTTGGTTATTTAATGTGCTACTTTATAAATCAACTGTATAGATGAGTTTGTAACTTAATTCAATACGAATCTTAATATGGTATATATACATGTGAAACAAGACTTAAAGAGTGAATGATTATTTTCTTCATTCATGGAAAACAATGCTATTAATGAGATAAGGGACAAGTCAATTACTGGTTTGAAACCATTTTTGTTGGGATCAGATCCATGCGACAGCCTGTTCTCAAAACTTAAAACTCTTAAATCAGCACTTATTCCTCCAAATCAGCTGTTAAGTACTGAATGATTCCATATTTATGATCTTTTTACATGAGGGAACACAAGTTTACATTGATGTTTACAATGAACACAGCAAAACAGAGCAACATTAATAATCATATTCTTCAAAGAAGTTTATGTAAATATTGCCAAGTATATTTTGTTTATTTGTGCCAAGTTTTATATGCTCTTGTACGTTTGTTTGGGCTCTGGAGGCCAGTTAATTGATGTTTCAAGTGTCTAAGGCAAACATTTTGGAGATTTTTTAGTGTTTTCAGAATGCCTCAAAGACATTAATGTGTTCACTTATAGCCTTGATTTATTGCGTTTGTGTGATGTTATGCGAAACTCCCTTTTATCAAACATGTGGCAGGTAGTAAAAAAGTTTTATTTAAGTCACATGAAGTGCTTGCAATATATTATTAAATTCAAATGTTCAAGATTATAATATTGGTGTTTGATAAACTGATGTCTCGAATGCCAATATAATTCTCTCTGCTAGATAATTTAAATGTACCCAACAATAAACATATGTAGTAATTTAACGAAACAATCTCCTGCATGACTCTTCATTAAACGTGACTTATAGCGTTACTTGTTCTTGATTATATTTTGTGAAATTACACAATTAAGCAGACCAACGATTCACAACAAATGCCTATAGTGCATGAATTCTGTTGGAAGAATGCTTTTTTCAGAATTAGGAAAATATTAAAGTTTAAAGTTGATGAAGAATTGTTGTGAAAGCAATTGTTAGACAAGTAAATATCTATGTTATTTTGTAACTTAAAATGTATTAAACAAGTATATACCTCCCAAGATTGAAGAACAAAGTGCTATATAAAGTTAAAGTCTGACGTGCCTTATCAAGTCCTACAGCAATACGTCAGACGTTCCCAATCTATGTTTTCCAAATGTGGCCTAGTATTCAAATGAATAATATATATGTAAAATATATGAAACCAATCCATAAAACGTTGTTCTTTAAAGAGACCTTCTCAAAGATGTGTGCATGTATTGAAAGTTGTCATTAAATGCTTTATATTGATAAATGTAAACATTGGATCTAAAAAGCTCTAGTAAAAAAAATTTAAGAAAAAAAAAGTAACGCCCAACTCCAGGGCTCGAATCACTGACTCTTGGAGTAAAAGTTTATCGCTTAGCCCACTCTGCCATCCATGCTCATACTCATGGTTGTTATATTTTAAACTCTATATAAGCAATCCTCGTAGTTTCACAAAATATAACGACAGCAGCAGAACTCTGCAAATTATTCAATTGTTTTGCGTTGCAACACTTGATAATTTCACATTTTTAAATTGTCAAAAGATGCATATAATGAATGTTTTAGAGCACAGTAAATGTTCAGTATTACTGTTTCCTCATACATATCATAACTACAATGAAAATTTGCAAAACTGAAACATTTTTTTGTTATTTTGTCAATTTACCGAAACATGAAAATGTCCCTTTTAAAGTAAGTTTGGCTAGCATATTAGGCACAATTTTACATTCTGTATAAGTTAAGTGACTATATTGTATCGTTAAAAAGTATTCTTTACAAAGACCCATGTCAAAGTCACAATTCAAGTTCAAACGTCATAACATAGCCCATCTAGAACTAGTTTTAAATAAAATGTACAATTCTTATTAACCGGGCAGTAATTTGTACTTATGTTATCTTCATTGTAGACTTCTATGCTTTAAAGGGATCTTTTCACAGTTTGGTAAATTGATAAAATTGAAAAAAGTTGTTTCAGATTCGCCAATTTTCGGTTTAGTTATGATATTTGTGAGGAAACAGTATTACTGAACATTTGCCATGGTCTAATATAGCCATTATATGCATCTTTTGACGATTTAAAAACCTAAACATTATAAAGCGTTGCAACGCGAAACGATTGAATAATTTGGAGAGTTCTTTTGTTGTCGTTTTAATTTGTTAAACTACAAAGATTGCTTATATAAAGTATAAAATACGCGTCCTATGCATGCTTGGCAGGATATCTCATGCAGGTGGCTAATGGGTTTTTACTTCAGGGTTCTGGGGGTCACTGGTTCGAGCCCTGCTGCAGGCTACTTTTTTTTTTCCTTTTTTAAATTTTATTTTTTAATTTTTTACTAGAGCTTTTAAAATTTAATGTTTACATTTATCAATATAACGCATTTAATGACAAACTTCAAAACATGCCGAAATCTGTGAAAAGGCACCGTTAAGTCAGTTTAAATTAGCAGTTTATGCAAAGCACTTCTTACAATTTCATTCCAGTGGGTTTAAAGTAAACTGACACTGTACATGTTCTCACATGACAGTTTACATCGTGACGTAGTGAGGCTGGTCACTAGTCCCACAAAACTGTGCCGCAAAGAGCTTTTAGGATTATACGTTGGGCAATGTTTTACAAGTTCACATGAGATTTTCTGAGTCATGTTATAAGTGGTAATTGTTGATCTAATACAAATAGTATATAATATAAATGTACCATACGTTTATATACTGATGCAGATGTGCTTGTTGTCAGAAAGTGACTTTGTTAAAACTAGTTAATCTACAAAATGGCAACAAAATCTCAGTCTTCAGTTGAGCCCAGATCTAATGAAGTGAAGGACTATATTTGCAATACCTGTGAAGACCAGAATACTGTTGAGACCAGTGCTAACTTCTATTGTAAACAGTGTGAACGATTTCATTGTGGAAACTGTATTCATCTGCATGGTAAATTGTTCGCAAAACATAATTCTATTGGAAGGGTTGATATAGATAAATGGCCTTGTTCAAAAAAGGTGGTGGATTTTCTACAAACTTGTGATGTTCATAAGGAACGTAAAATTGACCATTTCTGCAACCTGCGCAAACAGCTGTGCTGCCCTCTGTGTGTATCTGATCAACACAGGTATGTACTCTTCAGCTGTTTAGTGATTATTACAATATGATTACACAAATTATTATATACAGACAGTTAGGCTTTTAAACCCATATTCATCATGATGTAAATCCAAAGAAAGAGTCGTTAATTCAAAGTTCATGTTCACATCCACTAACAGGTATTTAAATTAAGAATTATTATATATGCTTATATAGGGAGATATATTTTAATGTTGAAACTTATCATTTCAAACAGCGAAAAAATGCGAGAAGTATTAATAACTTTAACATTTTTCTGTAAAAGGATGTTTTTAATGTTCATTTGATGTCATCATGTCCTTGAAATTTCCTGTTAAACACTTTACAATAGGATGACTCGTGATCAAAAGAAAATTGGAAAATAATAATGTTCTGATTGCTCATGATATAAAATTAATTTTACGAAAGCAAAGAAATATCCTTTATTTCTGTTATGATTGATAATCAGTCAATATATATATCATATTCTGCCCTATATTGGCATTATTCACGTTTTTTTTTACAACAATGGTAAGTGTATATACAGGTGAAATTGAGAATTGTTTGTTAATTTTAACCCGAAACTTATCAGTTGTTGCCAACAATTGGATGTTTAAAATAAAATATTAATCATAGTTATAGATAAACACAGAGCATTACGTTATTTGCAACAATTTTCTCACTTTTGTGCTCAATACAATCCTTATAGGCATATCTGTGAGGCGAACCCGCACGTTGAAATAATCGTATTATTTAAAACCCAATATAAACTTAAAACTCCAGTAACACCCGTCATCCACGGTTTTTATTTCATTTTTATCAGCAAAATATGATTTTAACAAACTAAAAAACTATCAAACATATTCTATAAGTAAAAAATATAATGTAAACTTCCGCGCACGTCCTTCAAATGCATTCAGTACTTTAGGAAATGCGCGTCAATGTAGATTTTTAAAACAAATCAATACTAATGTTAGTATTATTACATTGCATTCAAAGACATATAGATTATTATATTAAAAAAATATTATAGATAATGAAGTCGATGTAGGTAGTGGATAAGTGTTTAACATGTACGTCACAATTGCCGTCTTTAATATATCTTTTCACATGTTAACATGTTTTTAGTATGTAAAAGGTTTCATAAAAATGCAATTCTTTAGTTGGATTGTGTTTTTATCGTACACGGACTGTGAACATAAACATGTTTTGCATACATATGTTCATAGCAATATCAATAATCTGTTACTGCTTATAGATATATTTATGCATACAAATCAAATGCCGTGAATTGGTCAAGTCTTGTCATGAATTAAAACTAAATCCATTGATATTCCCCTTAAAGTGTATTGTGTTCGCCTTGTTTTAAGTTGGATACGTAATTAACATTACTTTAATGAGCTCGACACACATGATTAAAAATGTGTTTTTTTCCATTTAAATCTAATATTTAATCAAATCTACATTTGCATTGGAAAACAGCAATTCATTGATCAAGTCATGCCAAGGAGATGCTGTATCCTAATTTTACCGATTTTGCTACACATTATTTGTGTTTTCATTAATATTTAAATCTACTTTTGTATTGGCATGCCGAAATAAATTGGTCAAGCCATGTCAAGAATTACTATAAATATCGCCGATATGCCATAAGAAATGAATGATATACATTTTGGTATCAGTTTGATGCTCTATTAACCTACTTTTACTACTGATCGTGTTACATACATTGTATTATTTCATTTACATTTTAATATACATTTTCATATACATTTTCATTTGCATAACCATACATGTTCTAGTATGTGTTTTGACCCGATGTTTTGTTTTAATTGTATTTTACTTCATGCACTTAAACTGCTGTTGTAAAAAAACGACCACAGTGACCTATGGGTTTCTTTTTATATTTTTATTAAGTTAGAACTCATAAATTATTTGGGTAAATATGGACAAAATCTAGATACAGGAAAGCGTATAAAAATAAAAATGACTTATGCATTTTATTAATTTTCATTTGTGAAATTATGTTGTTTTTGTTTAAAAATTGCTAAAATACATGAATCAATCGATTCATGTTGAAAAAAGATATAAATGTGTAGTGAAATTAAATCAGTATTATATATATTTTTTTAAATATAGTTTATTTGCAGCATTTCTTTCTTTTTTACTCAAGTATCTATGCTATTACTTTATTGGTGATTTTTTGTTATGCTGAAATAAGCTTGTTGTTCAAGTGCAAATAAAAAATGAACAACACCGGTGACCCATATATTTTTTTTTTATTCACAAAAGATGGTTTTAGCTAAAACCCCCCAAAAAATCGATTTCTAGATATAGCAAACTTTTCATTAACACTGCAGCATACACTCTTAAAATCATTGATATGCCCCTTTAATATAGTGAAAAAACATTTGTTTTAAGTTATTTACTGTATTATTCTACTTTAACTTATCTTGATACCTTATAATTTGTGTTTCCATTTACATTTAAATCTAGTTTTTCATTGACATACAGCAATACATGTACTATTATGTGTTTTGACCTGCTTCATGTTCATGGTTTTCCACTGTGATTTTAAATTGTATTTTAATGCATGCATTTAAACTGCATTTGTAAACAAACGACCCCTGTGCCATTTTGTTTTCTTTTTTATATTTGTATTAAGTTATAACTCATCAAACATTTAGCTAAATTTGGAAAACATCTATGTACAGAAAGGCATGTAAAAATAAAAATGACTTTGATGCATTTTATTTATTTGCATTATTTTCAAATTCTGTTGTTTTTAATTTTGTTTGAAAATAGATAAAACACATGAATCAATCGATTAATGTTTAAAAATAAAGAAATTTGCAGTCAAATAAAATCAGTTTTATTTATTTTGTGAGAAATAGACGTTGTTTTCAACACTTTTCCCGTTAATTTAATCAAGTTTTTATGTTATTATTTTGTTGGTGATTTGTTCGTGTGATGAAATAGGCGTGTTGTGCAAGTGCGAATAAAAAATGAACAACACCGGTGACCCATGACTTTATTCTAGGTATAGCGAAATTTTAATTAAATTTGCAGTATACGTCCTTAAACATGGTTTAAATGGTGGACATTTTTTTCAACCCTTTTTTATATACTTATAACAGTCTTGTTTCGACACGTTGTAGATTATATTAATGACCACGTTGTAAGAATGACGACTGCTGATTAGATTATATTAAAAGTTATATAAATTCCATGTATTCATCTCTTCCCACCTTTCATCTGTTTTCCAAATTTTATATCGTATGTATTCGGTGATGCGTTTATACTAATATTATGTTTCCATTCTTAAAATTATTATTTACGAGCTTTCATTTTAATATTACGCATATGCTATGCTTACTTTATAATGTACTGCGTAACCAATATTAACAATTATAAGCAATATAACTTTAGCAATACAGATGTATTTATAAACATTTGTATTGGGTCTTGATTAAGTGGCACCTTTTGTATGTTAAATTTTAGATGTATACATTCATTCAAAATAATGTAACTTATATTAACGTTTGCTATATTAGAACTTTCTTCAATTGATTGGCATCGATGTATGTTCAGGTCAATTTATATAATTAGCGTTGTATATTGATGACTAGAAGTTTATAAGCGTTACAAATTTCAATAATTATAAATGCTTTCGGATATCAAAAGCCGCTTACTGCACTGGTAACTGTGACACCGCCAATGTGATAATATTTAAATGGATGCAGCAATATATAGAATACTAGGTCGAGCAAAATAAACTTCGCTTTATTCGGCATCGACCGTGAATTCGATTTATCCCATCATTTTTCTTATTCGTTAATTATTTCTTTTAAAATAGAGTAGGAAAATAAAACTACACGGAAAATCCCGAAGTTATTTTAAGCAAACAGTGTTTTTCGACCTTAGCTGTAAAGAGGTCCGCGTAAGAAAATAGTACCAGAATATTTCAAGCAGAACAATAACAATTCATTTATTTACAAGACAACAGCTACTTACATATGTTAACAAAACTCAACCAAATTAAAAACAATTACTAAATTATATTTAAAGCGATGTAAAGAGTCAGGTTCATTTAGAATTTGTTTTTCTACACAGTAGGCCGAGCACGTGAGTCGACTTGGTGTGTAGAGCAAATCGATGCTTTTTGTCGGATTTACGGTGTGTTAAAGGTGTTATTGCAATACTGGATTAGTTATTGTGTACATGAAAATTCTGGATGTTGAACGTTGCCCCGAAGAATTGGGATTTAAATGAGCTGGACAGTGACTGCTGAAAGCTGTACTTTGCCTGTGGGTGGGGAACTTGCACTTGTGTTTCGGGTAGAATTTCCGCTTCGCCTTCGGTCTGGTGTTGTTCCGGCTGGCTAGGGGGCTGCGTTGACGAAAATGTGGCCGTGCTGGTGACAGAGTGTTTTCTGCCTTGAATTGGTTCTGCAATTTGACCATGGGAGGCAAGTATGTTGGACCATTTTTTCTGTTGCTCATGACTTACATTTGAGTAATTTAAAATTGACTGTACATTCTTGTGTCCAGTGACAGACATAATTTCAGTGGCTGGAATGTTGTGTTCTCTAAGTTTTTGGACCAGGTGCTTGCGAGTGGAATGATTGGTCAGGCGTTTTTCAACTGGTAGCCCGGCTTCAGTTGCCATCACCCTGAGCATTTTGTTCAATTTATTCATCCCAATTTTTTGACGAATGAACCATTGGCATTGCACGCTTTCTTTGTGATCAGACTCGGACTCCTGCTTCATTATTGTATTTGGAGCGAGATAGAATGGGTCGTTCACATCGCAAAAATTGGCTGGGCGTTTCTGTGCATAAATTTTGTACAAAGCAACTGGGTTTCTGGGGTCATTTTCATTGGTGGCAAACATTTTCGGGGTGACTCTTCTAACATCGCTCAAGTTTTCTCCAGTTCTAGTCTTGATTTGACGTTCATTGAGCTCCAAATACTCGGTCCCATCAGAAGATATTTTCAGTTTAATATCCCCCCATCTGTTTGGAAAAAAAAATAATTTGTAAATATTACAGTAATTTATTACTTATTATTTTATGCTTTCCGGTGGTTTATAGAGAAATGTTAGTGAATTAAAATTAATAATTTCACTGTTTCAAACAATAGAAATTAATAGTGAAATTTATTGATAATTTTCACTGTTTACTGTGAAATGATGTCATTTCTTTGACGAAATGATGTCATTATCCCAGCAAAATTCTTTAGTTAAGCTCGTTCGTTAACCATAAATATTAACTGTGAAAAAGGCATACAATAAAAAGAAAATGTGTTGGATTCGTTGATTTACGATTTTAATTCACTCGTGATCATAGAAAATGTATATTTTCACTTTATTGTGGCCACTTGTGCGCCACTCGTGAAAATATTATTTCCCAAAAAACTGTCGCCCGCTACCTTAACAATCACATGCGGAATGGTACAAAATTATACTGCCCAAATCGCAGTTTTCCTAAAATTTCAGTTATTAACAGACGACCAAATTAATGAATTTTTATATTAAAATAGTTCATAGTTCTATTTCATATAAATTGTTTATGTTTGAATAGCTGTTTCAGTATAATAAAATAAATAATATTACATGTTTGACAGGGTGATAGTAAATTTGTCAACTTTTGGTAAAATACTGTCAACCGAGGTGAAGCGGAGGTTGAAATTTCCTCAAGTTGACAAATTTACTGTCATCCTGTCTGACATGAACTTAATATTTATATAATATTTAATTTGTTGCTGTGTTTTTCAGATTTTTTTTGTGTGAAACTTACCAAAACTTACTTTATGCAAAACAGCGAAGTTTTTAATTTGTTTTGTTTTTTAAATTTAAATTCTGTTATTTCAGGTATCAAATTGATTATACCTAAGGCTGTATTGTTCCTTCGTGCCACGCAAACCAAAATGCAAGCAGTTGTTTAGCCACATGGTGTGGACAAGAGCTTTTGGACTGTTAGGACCTAGGACACCCTTCTGCCACATTATATCTATTTCATGGTCGGTAAGTACGTCTGCCTCACATGGCCGGTTGCCCTTTCCCTAAATAAAAGTAAAGGGGGTTTAGAAAAAGAAAAACACATTATTATTTATAGCATTAGAATTGTAAAAATTATTTCTTTATTCGTCCTTATTTCTAGATTCACGCGAAAAATCCCAATCTATTGAATTTACGCACAAAAATTCCAGATTTGTTTGGTCCCAGGTACTTTTCCAAAAAGGCAACAAACTTGCTGTAAACTGTGAAAATCACTGTTGGCTTAAAGAAATACCGCAGTCAGTATACAAAAATATTATCGTTTTGTCAATATATCACAAACTGTCATAGTTATCATTAAATAATCCAGTACAGTGTTGAGTAATGAATTTATACCGGTATTTGCTTTCATTTAACCCTTTCAGTGCGGGAACCGAATTTTGAAGGCCTTTGCAAACAGTTGGGATCCAGATGAGACGCCACAGAACGTGGCGTCTCATCAGGATCCAAACTGTTTGCTATTCTGATAATATTCTTTGAAAAAAAATCGAAGAAAATGCTAATTTTAGAAATTCAGCAGACGACATTTTAGCAGACGACAAATTCTCCAGCATGCAAAGGGTTAAAATGGCTATGCACGAGTTTGATGTGTGTTAAATTGTAATATATTGCTAAAAATATGTAACAATAACACAAAATAGGCAAGAACAATTATGCATTGAAGACAAATTTCATAAAATGCAGCAAAGCCAAATAAGCCCCTCGAGCCAATTGAAACGGAAATTTTTTCGTACATAATTTCCTACAATAAACCAAAGCATTTGTCTTTTTAATATGATTGCAGTTAGTGTTCTTGTGTGGTGTGAACAAATATCATTGCAGGAAATTAAAATGATTTGTAAAACTAAATGTAGATTCACAGCGTACATGCATGACATACGTACTGGCGAATTCGACTGTACAGATATTTTTGACTTCAGAATTAAATATCTGGCTTGTTTCGCATTTTTCGACACATGTTCTTCTTGTATTTTATTTTATTTTATATTAATTTTAAATATATGTATAATTTTTTTTTTACACATTTCATACCAATTGATAAATATTTAACAAAATAATGCATTTCCATCTTTAAAAAGAAAGTTATTTTTACCTGCTTTTTCAGGCTTTTCTTTTTAGCATTGTAGCTCTTGTTAGAGAAAATTGTGGCCCTTTCTCATTCATAATGCTAAAAGGGTATTTGTGTCTTTTCAGCTTCCGGTCCAGGCTACTGATGATGGCACGGATACTTTTCGGCTCAAACTCTGTGCCATCTTCGCGTTGCAGGGATAGAATGAACGTTGCAATATGCTCGTCAAGGAAATCGACATCCAACTGATGCATTTTCCTGATCTCACCCTTTGTCAGTAGAAACCTCTGGAACTTTTTTTGTGTCATTTAATGTTTTTTTTGCTGTGTTTTTGTTTTCTTCTTTTGTGATGTACTGTCGGACTTCAGAAAGCTCTATGTTTTTAAATTCATTTGGAATTGACTGGTTGAGATGTTTGGCTTCATTTTGAACTGTTACATTTGTGTTATTTTGATCATCACAATTTGACTCAGGGGCATTATTCTCAGTTAAATCCTCATCAAATTGAAGTGCATTTATTCCATATTTGTGCTCAAATTCTTCCAAACTTAATTCCACAGCATTTGAAAACAAACCATCCCATACTACATCAAAATCACCTGTTTCTTGGTTGAACATTGTTGTCAAAATTTATTTTATTTGATGAAATATGTTTTGCTGCAGTTTTATTTTAATTCTTGATTGTGTATTATTTATTTTTTCATTATTTCAATCACAATTGACATTTAAGACTTAAGCAGACGACTTGATTTGCTGCTGACTTATATAATAAAATATATGAAATAAAAAAGAAACATTTCATATATTTTAAATATTTATTTCTGAACAGTTTATTTCCAATTAAATGAAAATAATATATTTTATTATTGCATTGTGTTGATTTTTAGCCATTCATTGACAAGAAAAGTCATACACAATGTAAACTATTGCTAACTACTGAACCGTGATACAAAAAGTAGTCCCTCTTAATAATGACGTCATGAGGACGCGCACTTAATATTTGTAAACAATATAGTTTTTTTGCTGTTTGTGTTGCATTTTGTGTTTCAAACATATTACATCTTTGTATCAAATTGTTTGTTTTGTTTAATCTGATTCGATTTTACTAAAACTGATTACTTAATAGTTGATTCCGAGTAATATTACCATCCTCCTCACATAACAGTCCGCCGCGCCGGACAGCTCTACTTCAGCACTGCCGACATAGAGGAAAATTTATTCCACAGGAGTTTATTTCGACAATGCACGTCTGATGATGGGATAAAAAGTTTTTTTTGACATGTGTTGTTTTCGAATTTACACTTTAAACATACACGTGTTAACATAGTCATGTAAGCACACGAATATAAACAATTACATTTTGTTGTCTAATGCATATTTTGAAATTCAGAAAACAATTTGTAATGAGGTTAAAATACTATTTTTGCTAGCTTTTTTGCGCGAAAACAGCGAAAGGTCAAAGGTATATTGTGGTTAAGACCAATATATATATATATATATATATATATATATATATATATATATATATATATATATATATATATATATATATATATATATATATATATATATATATATATATATGTGTGTGTGTGTGTATGTGTGTGTGTGGCCTGTCCTGAGATTTTTGGTCAAAATTGGGTACATGGACGAAATTGAGTTATTCACATTTTCAGAAGCTTCCATGTATGTTGAACACGGAACAATTAAGATTTTTGCAATTGTTCGCAATTTAAGGTGAAAAGGCTGCTTTAGACATTCCTATTAAAACACAAAAATTAAAATTTCTTTATTTTTCTTCATGTCAATCTATATATTTTTATTTAATCTACAAGTTCAGGAATAAATCAATAGCATACAAATTTTTATTATTATATAGTAAATACTACTCAATAATAAGAAAACATTAAAAAAGTTATATTGGTTACCATGCAAACACCATAAATAATCAAATTATTGAAATTCTAGGGAAAAAAAATAAATTGTTCATGTTTTTTTGTTTAAAAACTGATGTAAGAAAAAAATACTTCCATTCAAAATGCAGATACAAAGTCATAGTGTCTATCTCAATAGATATGGTCCCTTGTGTTGATTTGCTCTAAAGTAGTTTGCTGTTAATTTGGATCAGTTAAGAAAACTAGCAATTACTTCATTTAAGCAAATGTAATGACACTGTAAAATATGTCTTAAAAACTGTACCAGTATATTCCAAAGTTTGTATCTACATTTTCCCTAATATAATCATTAATTGTTTACAAGGTATTTGAAGGTTTTAGCTGTCCTGTAACCATGAAAACCGATTTCCATGCACAAAATATGGAATGAGTGATGTATTGGACGTCATCATTGATGACGTTCAATCGAACGAATGATAAAGGGGGCTAAGTTTCGTTAAGCTGAGGCAAATCACTGCGATTTGAGGCGCTTGAAAACTGGTCGGTAAATTTTGCTTAAATTTGACATGTATATGGAGAAGAATGCGATCTACCTGTTGGCGTAGGCGTTATACCTGGGAAAAATATAGTTTTTGATTAAATCACGAAAACGTTTCGCAAGTTTGACAAAACCGGAATTACAAAATGCGGTGTGGATATACCGAATTCCCTACCGAAATCCCCGAAATCAAACTTTGATAAAAACAATGTTTCATTAGTGATTTCCGTGTATTTCGCAACAGTCTATATTAAAATACGCAGTTTTTTTGATAAATAATCAATATTAATGGGGATTTCGTGGGATCTCGTGGATTTCTGGGGATTTTGGTAATTACGGGAAATTCGGTATTTCTTCACACCCGTCAAAATGGTCGACTTCGTCAGAATGAACGCTTAGAAAGTATTTACAAAAAAACATCATCTCAAACAATGTAAAGTGAACGCTACTTATCTGTTTTGTAGATAAGTATACGATCCATTGGAAAACACTAACATTTGACATAAAAAAAAACGCCAGTGGATATGGAAATCTTCATCGTTCGAAATAGCAGACGGCGTCGACCAAAGGCGAAAAGAACGCGAGAAAGTATTAACAAAATAACATAATTAAAAATGATGTCAAGTGAACGCTAATTCGCTGTTTTGTAGATAAGTATACGATCTATTGAAAAAACATAACATTTGACATAAAACACCCGTGGATATGCAAATCTTCTGCGTACCAAATAGCAGACATCATGCGGCGTCTAATCTGAGTCTACGCTGTTTGCCAAGGCCGATAGTATAATGAATGGAAATGCACAAACTCAGCAACTGGCAAGCATATATGCATTAGTAGGTTGTTTCGTGATTATTTAGAAACGACTACATAATTCTTTTGGTTCAGCCAGTGCAACTTAACAGAAATAAGTATAAAAAGTTTCTACACCTGACAACAATGTGCCAACTTAATACAAGGTAAGTTGTTTACATTATTTAAAATATTGCAAGCTTACAGTACTCAACAATAAACAGCTGGTACAATGTAATATCATCGTTTTAATTTTAATAAGCCCTTGGTTAATTACACTTTTTAATGTTATGGATCAATGCATCTCTAACACCTTCAATTGACTTGTCCATGAAAAATATACACCCTCAGTGCATGTTATCCCATACACCATCAATCACTTACTAAGGCTCGATTGGTCATTCTCGGCTCGGGTACTACTTACCGGTACATGTACCCTGGGTACTCTTAACTTTACTTACATGTTCCCCGGGTACGGTAAATAAACTTAAACATACCCGCAAATATTAGATTGTATCCGAGTTGTTTATCCGCCAAAAATCTGATGTCCTTAAACATGCTACCGATAACGTAAAACAATTTTGTTTACCTTAAACAACCTTCTCTTTTAAAAAATCTGCATCAACATGCTTTTTAGTTTGAGTGTTGAGAGGACGCCGTAGGAATAAGCAAGTAATCAAGAATATGTCTCTGTTTCTGCTTTTATTTCCTTCATGTATAATGACGATAAGGATTGACGACTAACATTGACGACAATGATCACAAGCATTTACGACTAACACTGACGACAAGCATTGGCGCCTAGATGTAACATTGACGATTCTCTACAATAAATGAAATTAACAATAAAAAATGAATAATAAGATTATAGTACAACAGATATGCTTTTCAAAGTATAATATAATAGCATACACTCATTAGAATAAGAGGTTTCATAAATAACAATTTGAAACATTTTCAATCAATATCGAAATATCTTATACAATATTTATTACACAGCATGAATTAATTGTTAAAACATAATATAAATACCGAATATGGTGTTCCCCATTTAACGGACCTTGCAAACCAAATAATGTTTCTTTAAAAAAATCTATGATGGTAAAAAGTGAGCGTGCGATGTCGCGGAAAATATTATACTTGACGACGTCATACAATGACGCGACTTTAAACAATTTAAGATTTAAAATTAAATCACATCATTGATTTTAACAATGAGTTTTGATAATATAAATGCCATTGAACAGAAAATTGACATAAATGTAAACATAATTAATTTTTACAAAATACCCGACAACAACCGATTTAGTGTTAAAATTTCTGGGTACGTTTTAGTATATTTACCGTACCCAGGGTACGAGCCTTACTAACTGTATTATTATTATATCTCACCGACTACAAGGTACATTTACCTTGTTGTGTTTATCAACCTGGAATTTATGTAAACACCGGCTTTCTTTACTTTTATTTTTCATTCATTTGATTACGCAATTGTTGACGTACCTCGTGGAAAATTATTTGAATCTTTGGATTTTAATGGCGACAAGCTGGAAGTGTCAATTTATTTTAAAAACGAATCTTAGATTTTAAGTATTGTGTGTTTTTCATGCATAATTCAGTGTTTTCCAGAAAATTGAGTACCAGTTATATGGCCGGCAACTATGCAGTAAAACAAAAGCATTTATGACATTTACTTGATATATTTGGGAAAAGAAGCCGTCATGTAAATGTAAGAGTAAATGTAACCGGCAGAATCGCTGGCTGACGGTATTTAAAGAGAACACTGATAATAGTAAACTAAATCTCTACGACACGATTACAGCGTTGTAAAATTGTGTTTTGGGTGATAATGGTTAGTAATTCATACAAATGTTATTAAAAAATATTGTGCTTTAAAATTAATTTTGAGAATGGGATGGAAGATCAGAAAATGAAGAGCATACAGGGATGGAAATATGTGGTTTCCCGTGAGCCCGGAGCAAGTAGATTTTGGCCTGGGCAACTCAATTTCAAAAGTTGGTAAACTTCTTTTTTTTAAATCTTAAAACAATTCAGTGCAATAAAAATTGAAAAACAATTGATCACCATGGATCAATACTAGTTAAATAACATTCATTATTTAGGAATAGGACATGACTCAATTCAGGCTCATAATAATACATCATGCATTGAACATGTGTATTGTCAGCAAATGTATATAATTATCTATTATTTTATTAAAAAAATGTATAATAATATTCACATGTTCATATTTCTGGGCTCGTTATTCTTTATCTGGGCAACCAAAATACTAAAGATGGTTGCCCACAATAGCAAAAAGTTAGTTTCAATCCCTGGCATATCATTGTAACTTTATTAACCAGGTTTTCCGAAGGAAAAAACTGGTTATTAGATTGGCGAATGCGGGCGGGCTAGCGGGCTGGCTGGCTGGCTGGCGGGCTGGCGGAATAAGCTTGTCCGGGCCATAACTATGTCATTCATTGTCAGATTTTAAAATCATTTGGCACATTTGTTCACCATCATTGGTCGGTGTGTCGCGCGAAATAATTACGTTGATATCTCCAAGGTCAAGGTCACACTTTGAGTTCAAAGGTCAAAAATGGCCATAAATGAGCTTGTCCTGGCCATAACTATGTCATTCATTGTGAGATTTTAAAATCATTTGGCACATTTGTTCACCATCATGGGACGGTGTGTCCCACGAAAGAATCACGTCAATATCTCCAATGTCAAGGTCGCCACGACTAAAAATAGATTTAAAAAAAAAAAAAAACTTACAAAGGGGGTTAATTTTTTTTGGTCATTTCAAAAGTTCAGTTTGAGTTTTCTCCCTTTATCAGATTTTTTTTTCACAATGAAAACCTGGTTTTGTGACAATTTTGTCCCTTGTTGTTTAACTGTATTGCATTAAAATTGTGATTGAGGTAAGCTTGTTGTTTATAGTATATTTACTTTTTAGCTCGACTATTATATATGAAATATATATAGTGGACCTATCCTACTCACCCCGGCGTAGGTGCGCGCATTGGAATGTTTGCGTACTACCTCGAATATATTTCCTATGTCCATTGACATATTGCTTTCATACATGTATTTTGCTTCTTAACCAACATGACCCCAATGTATAAACAAAAGCAGATAACTGTATCAAGCATTTTGTAACAATAATGGCCCTTTTTTCACTAAGAATAAGCATATAATTGATAAATCTATTTTAAAGTTTGCGTACCACCTTTAAATTGCCACAACTTTTTTATTATGCTCTCCCCAAATTTTTTAAGGGGGGAGCATATAGTCGCCGCTTCGTCTGTCCGTCCGTGCACAATTTTTGTCCGGGCTATTTCTCAGCAACTAATGACTGGAATTCAATTAAACTTAATGGGAAGCTTCACTACCAAGAGGAGACATGCTTATTATCAGCCGGTTCTGGTCAGATGATTTTTCACAGAGTTACAATGTATGGCCCTATGAAATTTTCCATTAACTGTACATATAACGCGATCTACCTGTTGGCGTATTCGTTATTACTGTGAAAAATCTAGTTTTTGATTAAATCACGAAAAAGTGGTGTTTTTTATTGCGCAATCGCTATAAACACGTGGCTTGGCCGGAAGTACATGTAGCCTTAATAGCAACCCCAAGACAATTCACCCCCAGGAGACAATTCACGGGCTAGACAATTCAAATTAGATTTTTCATACCCCAATTTTTCGATTTTCGTAATCATTTTTGTCGTACCCAAATGTTTTTCGTACCCAAATTTGTTCGTACCTAAAAAAAAATTCGTACCCATTATTTTCGTACCCAAATGTTTTTCGTACCCAAATTTTTCGTACCCAATTTTTTGGTACCCAATTTTTTTCGTACCCCTTTTTTTTCCTGCCCAATTTTTTTCGTACCCATTTTTTTCGTACCTAAATTTTTGTTCGTACCAAATTTTTTTTCGTAACAATTTTTTTTTCGTACCCATTTTTTTCGTACCCAAATGTTTTTTGTTCCCAATTGTTTTCGTACCCAATTTTTTTTTTTGTACCCATTTTTTTCGTACCCAAATATTTTTCGTACCCAAATTTGTTCGTACCCATTTATTTTTTCGTACCAATCTTTTTCGTACCCAAATTTGTTCGTACCCAATTTTTTTTCATACCCATTTTTTTCGTACCCAAATAAAAAAATTCGTACCCATTTTTTTAGTACCCAAATTTGTTTCGTACCCAGATTTTTTCGTACCCAAATTTTTATTTGTACCCATTTTTTTCGTACCCAAATAGTTTTCGTACCCTAATTTTTTTTGTTTCCTTTATTTTTTCGTACTCTAATTTGTTTTCGTAACCAAATTAGTTTTTTTTCCTGCCCATATTATGTTCGTAACCATTATTTCTTCGTACACAAATTTGTTCGTACCCAAATTTTTTTCGTACCCATTTGTTCGTACTCAAATTTTTTTCGTACACAAATTTGTTCGTACCTAATTTTTTATTTGTACCCATTTTTTTCGTACCCAAATAGTTTTTCGTACCTTTATTTTGTTCGTACCCTTTTTTTTTCGTACTCAAATTTGTTTTCTTACCCAAATTTTTTTTTTTCGTACCCACTGCCCACATATTTTTTCGTACCAATTTTTTATTTTGAAATAATCGATTTTCAATTTGATTTGAACTCTCCACTCATTCCATCCCGCGAAACCCTTAAGGTGTCGCAACTCTAGTATGGAATGAGTGCTGTATTGGACGTCATCATTGATGACGTTCAATCGAACGAATGATAAAGGGGGCTAAAATTCGTTAAGCTCCAGCGTATAGCAGCGATTTGGGAGTCTTGAAAACTGGTCTGTAACTTTTGCTGAAATTTGACATGTATATGGACCAGAACTCGATCTACACGATGGCGTATTCGTCATATCTGGGAAAAGTCCAGTTTTTGATAAAATTACGAAAAAGTGGTGTTTTTTATTGCGCAATCGCTATAAAATGAGTTCTCGCCGGAAGCGTTAATAGCGTTAATAGCAACCCAAACACAATTCAACCCAAGGAGACAATTCACGCGATAGACACTTCAAATTTGATTTTAATTAATACATATTGCGATTTTATTCCCAAATTAATAAATAAATTCATATTGCGTTTAACATACATAGCTGAACCCGTTTAGAAAATATTAACAAAACAAACAAAAACAAACAACAGTTAAATTTCATTAATGTAAATATGGTAACCTGATTACATATCCACTAGCGTACACATGAAAAATAGTTCGCAAGTAAACAACAAACAATCAAATTTAAACGCAAATAAGTTAACAAAATATATAAAATAAATCCGAGAAATTGATACTTAAAAATACAATTTCTGCACTAAAAACATTTTTGAGAGTCATTAAAACACATAATTTCGGAAGTATACAACCAACATTCAATATGGCTGCCAATGCGTTCGAAAAGAACGCGAGAAAGTATTTACAAAATAACATCATCAAAATAATTAAAGTGAACGCTACTTCGCCGTTTTTTAGATAAGTATACGATCTATTGAAAAACACTAGCATTTGACATAAACACACCCGTGGATATGGAAATAGACATCACGCGGCTCCCGCATTTTGCGCTGTGTACGGTTGTTCAGAAAACTTGGTAAGTGTCATTGTGTTCTTGAATTTGTCCGATGAGTTGAATTTTATATACCATTACCATACAAGAAAGTTTTCAAACACATTTATTTCTTACGAAACTTAACTTGAAAAATAAACAACACAAATATAAGTGGCACGAACTGATAGTGGAACGAAACGGCAATCAACCGTTAAAGTTCAAGGGCATAATTTGAATGGAAATACATGTGTTGAATATTGGATAAATTAATTGTTTTGCCGTTAAAAGGGTAAGTTTTTTTGGTTTGCTTTGCTTATTTTTTTATCAAAACACAAGTTTTATAGTTTGATTTCTGTACAACAGTTCAGTTAACGTTACATCTTGAATTTATAAATATCGAAATAGATGTCGGAGTTTGCACATTTCGGACGTTGCTATGCAAGTTAGTTCTCGATAGAATATACTGTTTTACCTTTTCGCATACAGTTGTGCAGCTGTTTTCCATGTAATGCTGCAATGTTTTACGTCTGGAATACCCCCCTCGATGATTATAAATCATTAACTTCTCAAATTATAAGCATCGTCAACTTGACAAGGTTCTGTCAAGATTTAATTTTTTTATTTAATTAATAATTAGTAGAATATGTAAAGCTGAGTAACATTAATTCAGACTGATTTCTGATTAGGGCAGTGGTTCACCTGATTCTCTCATAGGTTGACCACACCACAATTTATAGCAGTACAAAAACAAATAGCTTGTAATTATAATTGATAAATGTGAATGTTTAATTTATTTGTTTGCAACAATTTGGAACCTTTTGGTTTGAGCATTGTAAGCCTAGTGTATAATTGCCCCTTTGTTCAGCACACATGAATTGATATGAAATACAGCTATATCTCGTGTGGCGTATTTTCATTTAAACTCTGGATTTTAATGACTACAAGTCAGTCGTGCAGTTAAATATGTTTTAAAGCATAGAAAGAATCCAAAATTATTTTGAATTTTGTGTTTGCCATGCATAATTTAAATTTTCATAGGAATAAAATAACTTACAGCGACAGGATTACGGCTTTGTTATGTTAAGCATTGTATACAAATGTAATTAAGAATTAGTGTGGATGTAAATAAATTTTGAGAAATGGAACGCAAAAAAATCACAGAAAATGGAAGTGCGTGCATGTTACTGTATTTTGCAACTTTATTGTTTTTAGAATTGGATTAAAGTTTAAATTTAGGTAAGCGTGTTGCTTATACTAAATTTAGTTCTTTATGTCTCCTTTGCTCTAATATGGTATGAAATGCGTATCTTGTGTAACGTAATTTCATTAAAACTCTGGATTTTAATGACGACAAGTCAGACGTGTTATTTTATTTAACAGATAAATATTTTTTAAAGCATCAAAAGATTGTAAAATATTTCCGATTGTATTTTTGTCATGCATAATTTAATCTTCCATAAAAATAAATAACTCGCTGCGTAAAGATTTCGGTTTCCTTAATCATGTTTTAGGTAAGAATGGTTAGCATTTGATACACAAATTTAAAAAAAAATAGAAAAATAGTGTGGTTTTTAATAAATTTTGAGAAAGAGAAGGATGACCAAAATTGGAGGTTCATATCTTTGTAACTTTATTGTTTTGAGCAAAGGATTAAAGTTAAAATTGATGTACATGTAAGCGTGTCGTTAATACTAAATTTAGTTTTTTTATGACTCCTTCGCTTCTGTATATACAATGTATACACTACGAGACCTGTGATTGTTGCCTAATTTGCGGAGTCAAGGCGGACAGTTTGCTTTTTGAGTGGAAAATCACCGCGATTTCATGTGATTCGTCACATTTATATCGGTAAATATGTCTGAGAATTTCATTAACACAACCATATGACTACGCCATTTTTCAGAAGTGTAAAGAGTACAGTGCATAATTCGGGACGAGCGTATTTAAAAAGCTTATATCATATTTCTTGTAAATTACCAAATTATTAGTTTTGTCTAAATCAAATACCATGTATAGAGAAACAAGGTATTTATAACCGACCAATGACGAAACACTATGCAACTTTCAATTTAGACAGTGCTACATGTATATGGCAACAATATGGAATTTGAAAAGTGGTAGTGTATTTGGGCCTGGAATATATTGAAATAATGTTTACATGTTATGTTCAATAATTATTGCATGATCATTCTGCGCTGTTATATTAATTTGGAGCCGTTAAAGCTTCCAACATTACTTCATCAAATTCATGTCGGAACGGGAGTATTTTAGCTAATACGCCCATTGTATACAACAACAACAAAAGCTTTATTATTGCAATGTATAATGTAAGTGTATACATAATATATGTTACATGTACATGCGGTGATGCGAGAATCGCGGAAAAAATAACGGGTCGCGTAGTGTAGTATGAAATACATATCTCGTGTAACATAATTTCATGTAAACTCTGGACTTTAATGATGACAAGTTGGATGTACGGTTTCCTATATTGTGTTTAAGGTCAGAATGGTTAGCATTTTATACTTTTATAATTAAAAAATAGTGTGGTTTTAAATAAAATTTGAGAAAGGGAAGGAAGAACAGAAAATGGAAGTTCATATCATTGTAACTTTATTGTTTAAAGCATTGGGTTTAAGTTAAAATTGAGGTAATTGGTTGTTAATAATAAATTAAGTTTTTTTATGACTCCTTCGCTCTTGTTAAGTATGAAATACGTATCTCGTGTATCGTAAATTCTTTTAAACTCTGGATTTTGTGATCGCCTTTTGTGTGTCGTCTGTTGTTAGTCGTAACATTTACCTTGTTACATGTAACACTTAAGAATGTAATGTATTGCAGATTCAGAGATGTCTGTTCTGTTTTGAAGGTCATGTGAAAAATAAACTTATGGGATGTTTGCATATTTTAATAACATATAAATATTGTTCAAATCTATTTGTTGATAGATTTAAAATAGCTAACTTTCCTCTTACATGCCCTTGTATTTCAAGATAGAATACTTTCCTTCACAGAGGAAAGAGGTCTGAGTTTGAATCTCAGTGGGGGCTTCAGAGGATGATTTATTTGTAGAAAAATGATTATATATGCTCAACTTTGTAAATGACTTAAAGCCACACACCTAAAAATTAACTGCATGGCATAGTAAATTTATGTATAAATAATAAACATATTTTTATCTTTGCCATTTAGAATATATCTGGTGATTACAAGGTAGAAATCAGTCTTTTTTGCGCTTTAAAACTTAAATATAATTGCATTTGTCGAAATAGACATATATGTCTACAAATCCTACTTTCGGTTTAAAAGCGGTACCATTTAAACAATAATATATTATTTTCTAACTAGGCTATAGATTTAATTTTATCTATGCCAATTAGAATATACACATGTAAGGCTATAGATTTAATGACAATTTTGCACACTTTCAAATTGCATCTTTATGTATTGATTAACATGTATTTCATTTCAAAGTGTGTGGCTTTAGTCTAAGCTATGCTAAGCGCGCATGTCAGGTATTAGTCTGGTCAATACAGCCTAAACAGCCTAAACTTACAACGGCCTTGATAAATGACAACCGGCCTGTTTCACGCATGGACATTGATAGCCAAGATAATAACGGTTTGAATGACAATGATCATTATTATACATTACTATTGCTATTAAAACCACACAAATTGATTAAATTGTAATAATCAGATTTATGATTATCTTGTCAAGCGACTAGGCCGTCATGGATTTGGACCGTCCTGACCCGCATTTTAAGATGCACATAAATAGACCAATCAGGTGCCCTCGGAAAATTCCGTCAGCACAAACAGCGTTGGTACGGAAAAGCACGTGTATAAAGACGCTATTGCTATTTTTGCACCTCAGAAAACTTTCAGAGCCATAAACAAACCTATACAAACCTATGAATTTGTTTTTGTTTTTTTTACCGGACAATCAGTCCTGGTAATTTGACAGACAGGCCGTCGGTCCGGCCATGTTTGGCCAAGACTGTATACTGTCTAACTCAGTATTATTGACAGGTAATAGATATGACAGATTACTCTGAAAGTATAATTGTGCACTCGAATTTTTTATGACAAGTTGAATTATTAGTATTGTATATACCATTTCCATACGATAAATTTTAGAAACACATTTATTGCTCACAAACTGGGGTTGAAAAGTAAACAACAACGGGGTTTGATTTTACATTCATGAGTTTTTTGGGGTGTTTAATACATGTATAGTCATTCAAATTACTAATGTTTGATAAGGTTTTATCAATTCTGGGTATAGTTAAAAATGTTCTGTCGGTTTAAAACCATGGCCGTTGAGGGCATAGCAGTTTTCTTTATATGGGCCAGTGGCTATAGTAAAATCTTGTTACCACTCTAGAAATCACATTTACTGTGCATCCTTCAAGAAACTTGGTCAGGTCATTTGTTCTAATGATGTCTTGGCTGAATTTGAAAAACTGTTTCGCTTTCTTAAATTTATGCGCAAATCTTAATGAAGTTTGGTCAGAAGATTTGTATAAATTAAATCTCAGCCAAGTTTGACACTGGGTCATTTGAGCTAACAAAATTGGTTAATGTATTAAACAAACAAAAAGCATGTTTATACCACAGAAGTCACACTGTTAGTCTAATCTTCATCAACATCGGTATGCATATTTAACTTCAAAACAAATATTGGACCAGTGATTTCAATAGAAGCAGAATCCTGCGATTTGACGCGAGCAAATTAAAAATGACTCATTTTTGACGCAACCCTTTTTTCTGCCGTGCGTCATTTTGACGCATCAAAAATTTAACCCGAGGGTCAGTCAGTTAACATCTCCAGTTCCATGGTAATATATCCGCCTGTGCTCCTAATCAAAATTAATGTTTCAGTATTTGAAACTCGGTCTATAATCGAGGGAATAGAGGTCTACCCCGGGCGTTGTTTTTTATACTCTCAAGTCATAATACTACACATAAACATTAAGAAAACACATTTTCTCAATTAGATATAAATTATCCGAGTAGAATTAAATTGCTACGTCTTGACCTTTGACATTGTAATTGGCGGACGTATTGTAAATTAACATTAAACCCGCGTTCAATTAAAAAATGGCGATTCAAACAACAACAACAATTCAAATTACAAGTAATGGTGATTCAATAATGGAGATAGCATTAATTGGATTTAACGAACATTAAATAAGGTTTCTTAAACCAGATAACAACAAGGAAATTTTGGATTATTAAAGTTAAACTACTACTGGTAAGGCATTCTTAAGTGTATATATTTCCGACATGTATAGTATTCGGATAAACAGCAATACATATACATGCATTTAGATTGTGTTTTTGTACAAAAGCTATCATAGGGATGATGATAATATAACAAGGATAAATATGTGATGAAAAGGTGCTACAGGTACATATCTTAAATTACTTAAATGTGTTATGATGAAGTAGATTTTAATGAGCATTTATTGTTTTAACAAATAAACATAGTATAGTGATAGAAATAATAAAAGTTGTAAAATGAACATGTTTTGTTTTTGAAAAACTTAAAGTCGATATTGTTCGCACAAATTATTGATATTTTGTCCTTATCTTTGCGTACCAATTCATTAAAATATGCTGTGTTATGTATCATGGTATTTTTATTTAATAACGCAGTATAACTTTTTAGATACATTTGTATTGTGTAACTCTTGGAGCATGTTTTTATCTAAAAAAATTGAATAATACAGACAAAAACACAATTAACGCACTTCAAAATTGACCCCAGAATTTTTCAATTTGACTCCTCAAAATTTCAGTCCAGGGGTCATTGACTCCTGGTTTTTATGGAATGAGTGCTATATTGACGTCATCATTTGATTTTAAATAGAAACAAATTCGTACCCATATTTCGTAACCATATTTTTTTCGTACCTATTTTTTTTTTACCCATTTTTTCGTCCTTAAATTTTTTTCGTACCCACATTTTTTTTTCGTACCCATTTTGTTCGTACCCAAATGTTTTTTGTACCCTAATTTGTTCGTACACAATTCTTTTTTTTGTCCCCTTTTTTTTCGAACCCAAATGTTTTTCGTACCCATTTTTTTTTCGTACCCAATTTTTTTTTGTACCCAAATTTTTTTGGTACCCAATTTTTTTTCGTACCCATTTTTTTTATACCCAAATGTTTTTCGTATCCAAATTTGTTCGTACCCAAAGTTTTTTTCGTACCCATTTTTTTCGTACCCAAATTTTTTTCGTACCCATTTTTTCGTACCAAATGTGTCCGTTCCCAATTTTTGTCTTCCTCAATTTTTTTTTCGTACCCATTTTTTTGGTTCCCAAATGGTTTTCGTACCCACATTTGTTCGTACTCAAAAAATTGTTCGTACCCATCTTTTTCGTACCCAAATGTTTTTTGTACCCAAATTTTTTCGTACCCAAATTTTGTTTCGTACCCATTTTTTTCGTACCCAAATTTGTTTCGTACCAAAACTTTTATTCGTACCCATTTCTTTTGTACCCAAATAGTTTTTTCGTACCCTAATTTTTTTCGTTCCCTATATTTTTCGTATTCTAATTTGTTTTCGTAACCAAATTGTTTTTTTTTCCTACCCACATTTTTTTCATACCCATTTTTTTTTCGTATGGAATGAGTGATGTATTGGACGTCATCATTGATGACGTTCATTCGAACGAATGATAAAGGGGGCTAAGTTTCATTAAGTTGAGGCATATAGTCGCGATTTGAGCGCCTTGAAAACTGGTCGGTAACATTTGCTGGAATTTGACATGAATATGGACAAGAATGCGATCTACCTGTTGGCGTAGGCGTTATACCTGGGAAAAATCTAGTTTTTTTATTAAATCACGAAAAAGTTTCGCAAGTTTGACAAAACCGGAATTACAAAATGCGCTATGTGGATATACCGAATTCCTACCGAAATCCCCGAAATCAAACTTTGATATAAAACAATATTTCATTAGTGATTTCAGTGTATTTCGCAACAATCTATATTAAAATACGCAGTTTTTCGATAAATAAACAATATTAATGGGGATTTCGTGGGATCTCAGGGATTCCTGGGGATTTTGGTAATTGCGGGAATGTCGGTATTTTTTCACACCCGTCAAAATGGCCGACTTCTACAGAAAGAACGCTTAAAAAGTATTTACAAAATAACATTATCACAAACGATGTAAAGTGAACGCTACTTATCCGTTTTGTAGATAAGTATACGATCCATTGGAAAACACTAACATTTGACATAAAAAAACACCAGTGGATATGGAAATCTTCAGCTTTCGAAATAGCAGACGGCGTCGACCAATGGCTGCGAAAAGAACGCGAGAAAGTATTAACACAATAACATAATTCAAAATGATGTAAAGTGAACGCTAATTCGCTGTTTTGTAGATAAATATACGATCTATTGAAAAACCATAACATTTGACATATAAACACCCGTGGATATGGAAATCTTCTGCGTAACGAAATAGCAGACATCACACGGCGTCTCATCTGACTGAGTCTACGCTGTTTGCCAAGGCCGATAGTATAATGAATGGAAATGCACAAACTCAGTAACTGGCAAGCATATATGCATAAGTAGGTTGTTTCGTGATTATTTACAAACGACTACATAATTCTTTTGGTTCAGCCAGTGCAACTTAACAGAAATAAGTATAAAAAGTTTCTACACCTGACAACAATATGCCAACTTAATACAAGGTAAGGCCACAATTAAAATATTGTTGGTTTGCCCTTTACCGACCCTAAATTTTACAGGTGGGTAGGTAGGTAGGAAAATGATTATATTTTATTTGAGAAATTATATTTTTAATACACTTATAGTCTATGAATATTTAAAACACTGTTATTAAAGCACTGTTGCAGTATACAAAGCCCTATGCAGGCTTCCTGAAAAGGCCGGACCGCCGGTCTTGTCCGGCAAAATTCTTTACGGTCCGGCGAAGTTTCTAATATTGCCGGTCCTTGTGACAGGCCACACACAAAATATGACTAAATACCGAAAAGACTAATACTTGCCAAAAGATGGATTAAACCCAATTGGAATCACTCTTTTCGTGAATTACGAGCCTTTTTGTCATTAAGGACACTAACGCGTTACTAGTTCTTAAGAGTACTCTCCCTTTGTTGTTGTTTTTCGAAAACGTCAATTTTATTGTTACGACATATTACCATCTATCCAATTACAAAGGTTGTAACAAAAAACTACACATGAAAAAAAAGCTTTTACAAATGATTGAAATTGTCAAATTTGAAGTTGTCATCATCATATATAAGCAATGTTTTGCTTTATGTATCGTCGGAACGCATGAAATAACACGGAAATGTGCTTATATCAGTGTAATATCGCATAATGCCATTATAATTTTATTTTTGATAATATAAAACGGATAGTTTTGTAAAAGATTGATATTGTATGGAGAATATATAAGAGTAGTATATTTTGTACAAGTTGACTACATAATTACATATTATATTGAATGAATCCCATATTTTAAAATTACAGTGTGTTACATTTGCATAAGAACACATAAGTGAAAAACTAAAATATATACATAATTATTGGGATTCCGAGTGTGAATCCATAGTGCCAGGGCCCTCACACTACTTTAGTCATTACACTACTTACTCTCTCATTATTTCATGTGTACATGTTTGCACTATATTCAATGCATTTTTCATAATTTACTATGTTTGAAAATATTAAATTGAAATAGAATTGAGATATAATAATAATTTTTTTAGCGGTAATTTTTTCCCCCAAAAGGGGAAAAAAGTATAATTTTCAGGTGGGGGACTGCCACCGAAATTCGGCGGCAGATTTGATAGATTGAGGGCCCTGAGTGCATGTTTTGACAAGCACGATCAGGTACAGAAATTCCCGCTGTGTCTTCAAGTGTCAAAAAATCATCTGGGTGGCTTTTTGATATAAGAAAGAAGAGGTACAGACAAAAACTTAACAACAATATTTACAGCGGGGATTTCTGTACCTGATCGTGCATGTGAAAATATGCACTATGGAATCATACTCGGAATCCCAATAATTATGTATATATTTTAGTTTTTCACTACCAATCATGGATAAGAACAATTTTTCATCAGTGAATAGATTGTATTTTGCAATATTCTATCTTAATATCCGCAGTATTTTGATAAATAAAAATATTATTTGGGATTTCGGGGGATTTTGGTAATTACGGGGATTTCGGTATTTCTACACACCCGGCATTAATTGTGGCCACAAATAAATAACAACGAGCATTTTGTATCTACAAAAATCTAAGTAATCATACTTTATTTAGCGTTGAAATTTTGGCTATTGCTATAAGGAACACTGATTATTAAGGTGTTAATTTTATTTAACGAAATACTTAACGAAATTTTCGTTGATTTTGAGCGTTATAGTGACTTTAATGATCGGCAAAAAAAACGAAAATAACAAAAATACGTTTTCAGAAATCGCAATAAAATTTTATGGGTAGTGGGGTAAAAAGTGGGTCGGTCGGTAAAGGGCAAACAAACTTAATTTTAATTTAGGCCTAAGTTGTTTACATTATTTAAAATATTGCAAGCTTACAGTATAGAACACTAAACAGCTGGTACAATGTAATGTCATCGTTTTAATTTTAATAAGCCCATGGTTAATTACCCTTTTTAATCTTATGGATCAATGCATCTCTTAACACCTTCAATTGACTTGTTTATGAAAAATATACACCCTCAGTGCATGTTATCCCATACACCATCACTCACTTACTAAGGCTCGATTGGTACTAAGGCTCGATTGGTCATTCTCGGCTCAGGTACTTCTTACAGGTACATGTACCCCGGGTACTCTTAACTTTACTTACATGTACCCCGGGTACGGTAAATAAACTTAAACATACCCGCAAATATTAGATTGTATCCGAGTTGTATATCCGCCAAAAATCCGATGTTAAACATGCTACAGATTAACGTAAAACAATATTGTTTACCTTAAACAACCTTTTTTTTTTTAAATCTGCATCAACATGCTTTTTAGTATGAGTGTTGAGAGGACGCCGTAGGAATAAGCAAGTAATCAAGAATACGTCTCTGTTTCTGCTTTTATTTCCTTCATGTATAATGATGATAAGGATTGACGACTAACATTGACGACAATGATCACAAACATTAACGACTAACACTGACAACAAGCATTGGCGACTAGATGTAACATTGACGATTCTCTACAATAAATGAAATTAACAATAAAAAATGAATAATAAGATTATAGTACAACAGATATGCTTTTCAAAGTATAATATAATAGCATACACTCATTAGAATAAGAGGTTTCATAAATAACAATTTGAAACATTTTCAATCAATATCGAAATATCTTATACAATATTTATTACACAGCATGAATTAATTGTTAAAACATAATATAAATACCGAATATGGTGTTCCCCATTTAACGGACCTCGCAAACCAAATAATGTTTCTTTAAAAAAATCTATGGCGTTAAAAAGTGAACGTGCAACGTCGCGGAAAATATTATACTTGACGACGTCATACAATGATGCGACTTTAAACAATTTAAGATTTAAAATTAAATCACATTAATGATTTTAACAATTAGTTTTGATAATATAAATGCCATTTAACAGAAAATTGACATAAATGTGAACATAATTAATTTTTACAACATAGCCGACAACAACCGATTTAGTGTTAAAATTCCCCGGTATGTTTTAGTAAATTTACCGTACCCAGGGTTTGGGCCTTACTAACTGTATTATTATTATATCTCACCGACTACCTTTACCTTGTTGTGTTTATCAACCTGAAATTTATGTAAATTCCGGCTTTCTTTACTTTTATTTTTCATTCATTTGATTACACAATTGTTGACGTATCTCGTGGAAAATTATTTGAATCTTTGGATTTTAATGACGACAAGCTGGAATTGTCAATTTATTTTAAAAACGAATCTAAGATGTATGTACATGTAAGTATTGTGTGTTTGTCATGCATAATTAAGTGTTTTCCAGAAAAAATTGAGTAGCCAGTTATATGGCCGGCAACTATGCAGTAAAACGAAAGCATTTGTGACATTTATTTGATATATTTGGGAAAAGTAGCCGGCATCAAGAGTAAATGTAACCGGCAAAATCACTGGCTGCCGGTATTTAAGTTAAGAGAACACTGATAATAGTAAACTAAATCTCTACGACAGGATTACAGCTTTGTAAAATTGTTTTTTGGGTGATAATGGTTAGCAATTCATACAAATGTTATTAAAAAATATTGTGGTTTAAAATTCATTTTGAGAATGGGATGGAAGAACAGAAAATGAAAGGGTATACAGGGATGAAAATTAGTGGTTTCCCGTGAGCCCGGGGCAAGTAGTTTTGGCCTGGACAACTCAATTTCCAAAGTTGATAGTCCGGCCGGGCAACTTGTTTTGTTTTTTTTAAAGCTTAAAACAATTCAGTGCAATAAAAATTGAATAACAATTGACCACCATGGATCAATACTAGTTAAATAACATTCATTATTAAGGAATAGGAAATGATTAAATTCAGACTCATAATAAAACATAATTCATTGAGAAGTGCAATGTCAGCAAATTTATTTAATTATCTATTATTTTATTAAAAGAAAGTATAATATACACATGTTCATAATTCTGGGCTGGTTATTCTTTATCTGGGCAACCAACATACTAAAGATGGTTGTCAGTGCGGGCAACCAATAGTAATAAGTTAGTTTTAATCAATGAAATATCTTTGTAACTTTATTGTTATAAGCATTGCATTAAAGTTGTGATTTAGGTAAGCTTGTTGTTTATAGTAAATTTACTTTTTAGCTCGACTATTATATATGAAATATATATAGAGGAGCTATCCTACTCAACCCGGCATCGGCATAAGCGTGCAAATGTTATAGTTTGCGTACCATCCCAAATATTTCCTATGTCCCTTGACATATTGCTTCCATATTTTGCATACGTGTTAACCAACATGACCCCTACCTAAAAACAAGAGCAGACAACTGTATCACTTGCATTTTGTAAGAATTATGACCCTTTTTCCACGTAGAATATGCATATTATTTATAAATCTACAGTGTTCGAAATTTGCACTAGCCCGGGGCTAGTTGATCTCGTTTTGGGCTACTGAATTTCCATGGGTACTAGCCCGATTGGGCTATTGATTTTTCAAACTTTTGAAATAAAAAATGCTCAAAAATATTATTTTCATCCATCGCTTGAACCATATCTTGCGTTTATTTAGCGTCGTATCGCGTTTCCTCACCCTTCCGATTATGTTGACATGACGAGAGTTTGAATGACAAATTTTTTTTTGATACTGTGCGAATAAAATGCGGATCTACCCAGGTTGTTCAATTTGCTGTACTTTCAGCAAACCATACAAGTCTACAAATGTTTTTAATGTCCCCCATCTTGGATTTGTAATGATCTATTGACAAATCAACGCATTGAACTATCATATTTTAATAGAATATGTCAACCAAATTATATATTGATTGCGTAGTTGCTTGGTTACTTTTTACTGGTTTTCAGTTTAGGCAGTTTAACGATATGCATATTTTATTTCACGTGCAAAGACTTATATTGATATGTTTTTGGACAGTTGTTTCCGGATACGGTATTATCTGTCGATTTTAATTTATTTTCGACTTTCTTGATAAAAAAATATCTAGAATGATGAATACACATGCGATTTTACGGATGGTCTGGTTGATATTTTTTTACATTGTACTCACCAGAATTGGACCTAGAAAGACTATAAAAAAGAACAATAAGCTAGGGGGAGGAGACACTGCCCTCTATTCGCTTTATCATACGGCCTTAGACTTTAGGCTTAATGTTTCGGATTTCTAATTTGGGACAATTGACATCTAAAATTATTTACAGACTTGATAAAAAAACCTTTGCTTCTTGACTGCATGTTAGGTATTGATTGACGAATATCGTCATACATAAATATTATAATCGTATTGTGTCATTGAAATATTATAATAACATTTCCTGCTAATTGGGATCAACTGTTAGTTGCAATCCTCATCATTACACCCTACCTGCAATAAAATCTATCCAGAACCGTCAAAAATATAAACTTATTTTAAAAACTTGTGATAAACAGTTCGGGCTAGTAAACTTTGGTTCGGGATAGTGAAAAAATCCATCTGGTAGCCCGAACGGGCTAGTGGTTTAAAAAGTGAAATTCGCACACTGACTTTATGTTAAATTGTGCGTAACACCCCAAATATTTCCTATATCCCTTGATATATTGCTTTCATATCTTGAATAATGTTAACGTGCATATTTTTATTAACGTCTTGTTATTGTAGTGTACATATTTTTCGGATTTCGGACAGTTCATTCATCGAGTATTATTGTTGTGGTTTTGTGAGTACTCTTCATGTAAAATACTGCTGTTTAGATGTTCAGTTTTAGTCGTATATCAGGATTCAATACCTATACCTTAGTGAAAATGGCATCGGAAGAACATTTGTTCATTGCATTAGATAGATTAAACATTATTATTATCTATCTATCTTATTGTTTATTGCAGTTTCAGTAATATTCTGTCTATAAATGATTTCAACATGATATAATTATAAATCATGGCAGGCTAGGAAATGTGTATATATGAAGCAAAAATTAAAAATAGACAGTTCATTTTTTTCCCATTTACATGTATGTATATTTATCTATGTAGACATCTTTTGTGGTAAACAGTTATGCAACATGTCGGAAAACGCCCAGGACAAATATATCGACATAATGATTTTTTCACTTATGTGGGTGTATGTTGGCTCCACTTCACACGATACAGTCATTGTAGTTTAATTGAAAAATGCATCTTACAATGTGAGATGAGTTCTGGGTTCAAGCCCCAGCAGTGGCCTATCAAGTGTGAAATACGGAGCCATTATCATTAAATATACACAGTTCTTTCTTTAAACAATACAATTAAATATAAGGAATAATGTTAAAGGGGCATTGCTGCTTAGCTATTTTTGACATTGAATAACAGGGTTTATATACACCTCAAGGATAAATGCTTCTAAATTTGTAAAAAAACAAACCAGTCGAAGAGTGCAGAATATTAAACATTTGCAACTTTCTGATGTCTAAAATGTCTTAAATGCCACTTTAAGTTTGTTTTTTTTTGTACAAAATGACCCATTTTGTGCTGTCCATTATCGGTTAATGTTTTACGCTGTCAGGTCCAGAAGCGCTCATTCTGTAGCTTGTTTGGACCATAATCTATAATGCGACCAAGTTTCAGCAGATTCGGCCCAGTGGTTCTGATTTTATACCCTGTGCCTATTGAGTATAAGTACTATTACTCACTGATTTATGCATTATGAGCTCGGCTGTTTTCGGAAAAAACCTCAGGTTTTGTCATAGCCAGCTCATTGTGTCATGTCGTGTCTTTTCGCCATCCGGCGTCTGCCATGCTAAAACCTTAACATGAATCCATTGTACCCACAATTTTTTTTCGTACCCATTTGTTTGTACCCAAATATTTTTCGTACCCAAATGTTTTTCGTACCCAAATGTTTTTTGTACCCATTTTTTTCGTACCAAATTTTTTTCGTACCCAATTTTCTTTTTTCGTACCCCAATTTTTTTTCGTACCCAATTTTTATTTATCGTACCCAAATTGTTTTCGTACCCACATGTTTTCGTACCCAATTTTTTTTTTGTACCCACTTTTTTCGTAACCACTTTTTTTGTACCCAAATTTTTTTGTACCCAATTTTTTTCCGTACCCAAATTTTTTTCATACCCATTTTTTTTCTACCCAATTTTTTTTCGTACCCAAATTTTTTCGTACCCAATCTTTTTATTGCCATTTTTCTTCGTACCAAAATTTGTTTCGTACCCAACTGTTTTTGTACCCAAATTTTTTTATTCGTACCCATTTATTTTTTTCGTACCAAATTTTTTTTGTCGAAATAATCGGCTTTCAATTTGATTTGATCTCCCCACTCATTCCATCCCGCGAAACCCTTAAGGTGTCGCAACTCTGGTATGGAATGAGTGATGTATTGGACGTCATCATTGATGACGTTCAATCGAACGAATGATAAAGGGGGCTAACTTTCGTTAAGCTGGCGAGAATCGTCGCGATTTGGGTTTCTTGAAAACTGGCCTAGCACGTTTGCTGAAATTTGACATGTATATGGACAAGAATGCGATCTACCTGTTGGCGTAGGCGTTATACCTGGGAAAAATATAGTTTTTGATTAAATCACGAAAAAGTTTCGCAAGTTTTACATAACCGGAATTACAAAATGCGGTATGTGGATATACCGAAGTCCTACCGAAATCCCCGAAATCAAACTTTGATAAAACAATGTTTCATTAGTGATTTCAGTGTATTTCGCAACGATCTATATTAAAATACGCAGTTTTTCAATACACAATCAATATTAATGGGGATTTCGTGGGATCTCGTGGATTTCTGGGGATTTTGGTAATTACGGGAAATTCGGTATTTCTTCACACCCGTCAAAATGGTCGACTTCGTCAGAATGAACGCTTAGAAAGTATTTACAAAAAACATCATCTCAAACGATGTAAAGTGAACGCTACTTATCTGTTTTGTAGATAAGTATACGATCCATTGGAAAACACTAACATTTGACATAAAAAAACGCCAGTGGATATGGAAATCTTCATCGTTTGAAATAGCAGACGGCGTCGACCAAAGGCGAAAAGATCGCGAGAAAGTATTCACAAAATAACATAATTAAAAATGATGTCAAGTGAACGCTAATTCGCTGTTTTGTAGATAAGTATACGATCTATTGAAAAACCATAACATTTGACATAAAACACCCGTGGATATGCAAATCTTCTGCGTACCAAATAGCAGACATCATGCGGCGTCTAATCTGAGTCTACGCTGTTTGCCAAGGCCGATAGTATAATGAATGGAAATGCACAAACTCAGCAACTGGCAAGCATATATGCATTAGTAGATTGTTTCGTGATTATTTAGAAACGACTACATAATTCTTTTGGTTCAGCCAGTGCAACTTAACAGAAATAAGTATAATAGTTTCTACACCTGACAACAATGTGCCAACTTTATACAAGGTAAGTTGTTTACATTATTTAAAATATTTCAAGCTTACAGTATACAACAATAAACAGCTGGTACAATGTAATGTCATCGTTTTAATTTTAATAAGCCCGTGGTTAATTACCCTTTTTAATCTTATGGTTCAATGCATCTCTAACACCTTCAATTGACATTCTCGGCTCGGGTACTACTTACCGGTACATGTACCCCGGGTACTCTTAACTTTACTTACATGTAGCCCGGGTACGGTAAAGAAACTTAAACATACCCGCAAATATTAGATTGTATCCGAGTTGTATATCTGCCAAAAATCCGATGTCGTTAAACATGCTAGCGATTAAAGTAAAACAATATTGTTTACCTTAAAGAAACTTCTCTTTAAAAAAAATCTGCATCAACATGCTTTTTAGTATGAGTGTTGAGAGGACGCCGTAGGAATAATCAAGTAATCAAGAATACGTCTCTGTTTCTGCTTTTATTTCCTTCATGTATAATGACGATAAGGATTGACGACTAACATTGACGGCAATGATAACAAGCATTGAAAACTAACACTAACGACAAGGATTGGCGACTAGATGTAACATTGACGATTCTCTACAATAAATGAAATTAACAATAAAGAATGAATAATACGATTATAGTACAACAGATCTGCTATTCGAAGTATAATATGATAGCATACACTCATTAGAATAAAAGGTTTCATAAATAACAATTTGAAACATTTTCAATAAATATCGAAATATCTTATACAATATTTATTACACAGCATGAATTATTTGTTAAAACATAATATAAATACCAAATATGGTGTTCCCCATTTAACGGACCTCGCAAACCAAAAAATGTTTCTTTAACAAAATCTATGATGGTAAAAAGTGAACGTGCGACATCGCGGAAAATATACTTGACAACGTCATACAATGATGCGACTTTAAACAATTTAAGATTTTAAATTGAATCACATTAATGATTGTAAAAATGAGTTTTGATAATACATTGTATAAATGCCATTTAACAGAAAATTGACATAAATGTAAACATAATTAATTTTTACAAAATAGCCGACAACAACCGATTTAGTGTTTAAATTCCCGGGTATGTTTTAGTATATTTACCGTTCCCAGGGTACGAGCCTTACTAACTGTATTATTATTATATCTCACCGACTACCTTTACCTTGTTGTGTTTCAACCTGAAATTTATGTAAAATCCGGCTTTCTTTACTTTTATTTTTCATTCATTTGATTACGCAATTGTTGACATATCTCGTGGAAAATTATTTGAATCTTTGGATTTTAGTGACGACAAGCTGGAAGTGTCAATTTATTTTTTACAATGAATCTAAGATGTATTTAATTTTTTTGTGTTTGTCATGCATAGTTCAGTGTTTTCCAGAAAAATTTGAGTAGCCAGTTATATGGCCGGCAACTATGCAGTAAAACCAAAGCATTTGTGACATTTACTTGATATATTTGGGAAAAGTAGCCGGCATCAAGAGTTAATGTAACCGGCAAGATCGCTAGCAGCCGGTATTTAAAGAGAACACTGATAATAGTAAACTAAATCTCTACGACGGGATTACAGCTTTGTAAAATTGTTTTTTGGGTGATAATGGTTAGTAATTCATACTAATGTTATTAAAAAATATCGGCTTTAAGTTTAATTTTGAGAATGCGATGGAAGAACAGAAAATGAAGAGCATACAGGGATGGAAATAATTGGTTTACCGTGAACCCGGGGCAAGTAGATTTTGGCCTGGGCAACTCAATTTCAAAAGTTGGTAAACTTCTTTTTTTTAAAGCTTAAAACAATTCACTGCAATAAAAATTGAAAAACAATTGATCACCATGGATCAATACTAGTTAAATAACATTCATTATTTAGGAATAGGACATGATTCAATTCAGGCTCATAATAAAACATCATGCATTGAACATGTGTTGTCAGCAAATGTTTTTAATTATCTATTATTTTATTAAAAGAATGTATAATATTCACATGTTCATATTTCTGGGCTCGTTATTCTTTATCTGGGCAACCAAAATACTAAAGATGGTTGCCCACAATAGTAAACAGTTAGTTTCAATCCCTGGCATATCATTGTATCTCTATTGTTATAAGCATTGCATTAAAGTTGTGATTGAGGTTAGCCTGTTGTTTATGGTATATTTACATTTTAGCTTGACTGTTATATATGAAATATATATAGTCGAGCTATCCTACTCAACCCGGCGTCGGCTTGCGCATTGGAATGTTTGCGTACCACCTCAAATATATTTCCTATGTCCATTGACATATTGCTTTTATATTTTGCATACTTCATTACCGACATAAACCCAATCTATAAACAAGAGCAGACAACTCATTTACTGTATCAAGCATTTTAACAGAATTAGGCCCTTTTTCACTTAGAATAATATGCATATTATTGATAAATCTATGTTAAAGTTTGCATATGACCTCAAATATTTTTTATGTCCCTTGACATATTGCGTTCATACACCATGTATTTTGCTTATTAACCAACATGACCCCAATGTATAAACAAGAGCAGATAACTGTATCAAGCATTTTGTAACAATTATGGCCTTTTTAACCAGGTTTTCCGAAGGAAAAAACTGGTTATTAGATTGGCGAATGCGGGCGGGCTGGCTGGCGGGCTGGCGGAATAAGCATGTCCGGGCCATAACTATGTCGTTCATTGTCAGATTTTAAAATCATTTGGCACATTTGTTCACCATCATTGGACGGTGTGTCGCGCGAAATAATTACGTCGATATCTCCAAGGTCAAGGTCACACTTTGAGTTCAAAGGTCAAAAATGGCCATAAATGAGCTTGTCCGAGCCATAACTATGTCGTTCATCGTCAGATTTTAAAATCATTTGGCACATTTGTTCACCATCATTGGAGGGTGTGTCGCGCGAAATAATTACGTCGATATCTCCAAGGTCAAGGTCACACTTTGAGTTCAAAGTTCAAAAATGGCCATAAATGAGCTTGTCCTGGCCATAACTATGTCATTCATTGTGAGATTTTAAAATCATTTGGCACATTTGTTCACCATCATGGGACGGTGTGTCCCACGAAAGAATCACGTCAACATCTCCAATGTCAAGGCCGCCACGACTAAAAATAGATTTAAAAAGAAAAAAAACTTTCAAAGGGGGTTAATTTTTTTTGGTCATTTCAAAAGTTCAGTTTGAGTTTTCTCCCTTTATCAGATTTTTTTTTCACAATGAAAACCTGGTTTTGTGACAATTTTGTCCCTTGTTTTCACTTACAATAAGCATATAATTGATAAATCTATTATTAAGTTTGCGTACCACCTTTAAATTGCCATAACTTGTTTATTATGCTCCCCCCCAAATTTTTTAGGGGGAGCATATAGTCGCCGCTTCGTCTGTCCGTCGGTGCACAAATTTGTTTCGTACCCAATTTTTTTTGTACCCAAATTTATATATGTACCCTTTTTTTTCGTACCCAAATAGTTTTTTGTACCCTAATTTTTTCGTTCCCTATAGGTTTTCATAACCAAATTTTTTTTCGTACCCAATTTTTTTTTTACACAAATTTGTTCGAACCCAAATTTCTTTGAACCCATTTGCTCGTACTCAAATTTTTTTCGTACCCAAATTCGTTTTGTTCCCAATTTTTTTTGTACCCAAATTTTTATTTGAACCTTTTTTTCGTACCCAAATAGTTTTTCGTACCCTAATTTTTTTTCATAACCAATTTTTTTTTCGTACCCACATTTTTTTGTACCCAATTTTTTCGTACACAAATTTGTTCGTACCCAAATTTCTTCGTACCCATTTGTTCGTACTCATTTTTTTTTCGTACACAAATTTTTTCGTACCTTATTTTTTATTTGTACCCATTTTTTTCGTACCAAAATAGTTTTTTCGTTCCCTTATTTTGTTTGTACCCATTTTATCGTACTCAAATTTGTTTTCGTACCCAAATTTGTTTTTTTTTCCTACCCGCATATTTTTTCGTACCATTTTTTTTTAGAAATAATCGATTTTCAATTTGATTTCATCTCTCCACTCATTCCATCCCGCGAAACCCTTAAGGTGTCGCAAGTCTAGTAACTTATTTAAAAGATTTGAAACTAGAGTAATTTATTTCAAAAAGGTGAAACTTAAATAATTTATTTCAAAGTGATAAACATAAATAATTTATTCAAAAGACATGACCATTAAATATAATGTTTATTAAAAGGGCCGCCCAAATGATTTTGGCATGTATTGAAGCTTGTCATTAAATGCTTTAAATGCTTTATATTGATAAATTTAAACATTTTAACTAAAAATCTCCTGTAAAAAAACAAGAATACAATTTAAACAAAGAAAAAATAGTAAACCTCAACAGGGCTCGAACCACTGACCCCTGGATTCCTGGATTCCTGGAGTAAAATGCCTCCCGCTAAGACCACTCGACCATCCACGCTCATGTGTTAAGCGGATGTTTTTTATAGGTATATAAGCAATCCTTGTAGTTTCCAAAAATATCGTTTCGCGTCGATACGACGCTTTATCTGTTGGACGGCCCCTTTAAACCTTGCAAACAATAATACACAACCTAATTAAACATTGCATTTTCAATCTCTCAGCAATTCAGATACAATAGTAATTCAATGATAATAATTATAAATTTATAAAGAATTAAAAACAGATCCCAAAATTTAGTACATAAATAGACAAACATTCATTTCTCAGTTGTTTTCAATTTTTATTTAATCTTTCAAGTAATGTTAAACATAGCTATCTTAAAACGTATCAAATAACAATATATTCAGGAATCATAAATGTTGACGAGTTAGTTTTACATACACAATATTAAAGCTTTTTGGTTACCATAATAGCCATTTTAAAATTCAAAATAATAATGCAGGTATTTAAAGTCCCTTTTGCAGAATTGAATTTAAATTAAACAAAAACTGCATAATAAAATAAGTATAGGTAAAATGTTGTCTATATTCAAACACATTCCATATAAAAAATGAAGTCCTGTGGCATTAAACTCTTAAATCTATCATGGTAATAGCACATTATCATAGGCTTCTCCTCGTGGTTTCAATATGTTACACAACTGGATGTATTATGAGCTATTATTAGTCACAAATGGTGAACATTGTTACATCTTCAAGTAGGATAGACGGGAACTGTTTGTTTTGCACAGTGTTCTAATTCTTCTCTTTTATATCACAGGCATTGAGCAGAGAGGCTATATATTTCCTGTAGGTGTGGTATACAGTAAATTTATTAGTAAACTTCTTCTTAAACAGATCATATATTTATTGACATCTTCTGCACATTGACCCTGTGGCTTTTAATCTGTCGGCTGGCTTATCTGATGTTATTCTATTTTTAAACAAAAATAAGATGTAATCAGTTGTCATGAAGTTAATCAAATTTAGGTAATTATACTGACAGACAATGACTGAATCATACGGTGGCATAGAGGTGACATTCGTTCCTCTTTTTAAAAATTGCACTCTTTTTTCTATCTCGTGGCTACGACTTACCATCTCCTGGCCACCAGTTAGCTATGTCGTGGCCTGGAGTTACCAAGTCGAGGCCACGAGATACAAAAAAGAGGAGTGCAAAACTAAATAAAAGAGTTAGTCAGCCAACAAAATTTTGCGTAACATGTGCAAATATTCTGTACGTTTATATATATATATATATATAAATAGTCAAGTCCTAAAGCAAATTGCATCTGAGATTGCAGGTCCACTACAAAATCTTTTCAATTTTTCTAGTAATGGTAGGGTCCCACGGAGCTGGAAAGAAGCAATTGTTTGTAAACTTCACAAAAAGTCTGATCCTCAGGATGTCGAAAATTATAGACCAATCTCCCTTTTAAGTGTTTTAAGTAAATGTCTCGAGAGAATTCTCCACAAATATATTTTTAACCATTTAAGGGCTATTGCATTTATAACCCCATTTCAATCAGGCTTCATTCCAAAAGATTCCTCTGTCAACCAATTAGTCTCTGTATATCACTCGTTTTGTAAAGCCCTTGACGAAGGTAAAGACGTTCGAGCCGTTTTTTTGCGACATTTCTAAGGCCTTTGACAGAGTATGGCATTAAGGACTTATCCACAAGCTCCGACTAAGTGGTATCTCGGGCAATCTTCTATCTTGGTTAAGAGATTACCTACATGAGAGGACCCAGTGCGTTCTCTCTCTCCCTCTCTCTCTCTCTCTCTGTCTCACTATGTCTCTCTATTTCTCTTTCTCTCTCTCTCTCTCTGCCTCACTTCTGTCTCTCTCTTCTCTTTCTCTCTCTTCTCTCTCTCTCTCTCATCTCTTTCTCTCTTTCTCGTCTTCCCTCTTCTCTCCTCTCCTCTCTCTCTCTCTCTCTCTCTCTTCTCTCTCTCTCTCTCTCTCTCTCTCTCTCTCTCCTCTCTCTCTCTTCTCTCTCTCTCTCTTTCTCTCTCTCTCTCCTCACCAATAGTTGAATTTTTGAACCTTTTAATTTCAATGAGCTGACTTATTACTCCCCTTTACCAAGTTGGCCATGGCAGATTTACAGCACCATACTTCAACAAATGTTGATACCGATTTTAGCTTGATGCTTATAAAAGTGTTTGAAGAGTTTTTGTAGAGTTGTATATTTTAGCTATTCTTGTTATCGTACAAGTATACTAAAAGTAACACTATATATTTTACGTGAAATAATCACGTTTTCAATCCAATTCATGTTTACATAACCAGCTCCTGATTGAAGTATTCATAATGGCTCAAGTATGTGCAATGCTTTGACTTAAACATGTTCACTGTCTGTCCATTACATATGTTATATAATTCTAAAAAATATGTGACAGATGCTTAGATTGCATGCGGTTAATCATCAATCAAATAGGCCTTTTGAGCGCACGTGTAACACATGTTTATTTCATTAAAAAGAACGTCCACAAATCTTACAAGAACGTGCGTTATATATTGGATAAGTATGCTAAGGAAAGGAATAGAAGTTAAAGCTGTTGGTGTATCAATCTAATAGACTTTTTCATCCCACATGTAACACATTTGTATTTGAATCAAAAGAACTTCCACACATCTAGAAGGGAAATATGTACCGGCAATCCATTGGTATTAATTTAAAAGAAAATGAATTGAAGTAAAAGCTATTGGTTTTACCTGTGGTGATATATTATACTGTATGCGCATGTATGTGGATGTGTATGGAAGGATGTTCAATAATTGCGCTAGTACATAATAAAGTTTATTAAAATAATTTGATTTTGAAGTACTACAATGTACCAGCATAATTAGATTGTGGATTCTGTTAAAAATAATGATTATCAAGTGCCTACAGAGTACCATTATCAAACGGCCGACTTGTAAGCATGTTGTTAAAATCGTTTAGTTCAGTGTTCTCACTGGAGGAGAAAGACTATTATTATTTTATTGGCATTTCCATATTTAGAGGTATGTACGCACATTAGGTTTAATTAGATCATTAGTTTTTAAGGTATCTTGAATACAAAATGTACCGGACGGTTTGCTATTGAGTATTTTTGATATGTGGAAATTTCGTTTTCAACAGCCCTACTAACGAATTTACATCAAAATAATAGTTTGGTTGGAGGCATAATGCGGCGACTATATTCTAGCCTTTTCATAAAGAAAACTCAATTTATAAGTGTTTTGTTTCATATCATCCTTACCGGCCAAATAAGCCCCGAATCAGTATTTTTCAAGAGTCCAGAATTTGAAACTACATAGAGAATACTAGGTTAGCGTTGAATACAGAGAAGTTTATGTTGCGAGGCTTAGAACGCCGGAAGCGCGAGCCTTGGCGAGCGCTTTCGGTGTTCGAGCCGAGCAACATAAACTTCTCTGTATTCAACGCTAATCCTAGTATTCTATTTATCCCATTTGATTTTTTCAACGTGACATTTAACATAAATAGATCTAATAACCTTAACAATAATTTTAATTTAGTCATAAAAGCGCTTAAAATCTAACAAATGTAACCATGCGCAGTGATATACATGTATTTGTTCTGGTGCGCAAAATAGTCTTTAAAAAATTCACACACAAACTGTAAAACAAGTAAAAATATCACCATATGCCTACGTTCAATTTTACGCAGTATGCGAATTTTAACACATTACGACCGCGAAAAGAAGATTTTACTTTACTATAATTCATTTTATTTCCGAAAAAAAATGATCAAAATCCAATATGGCGGCGATTGCTCCTGACAAAATGCTGTCGATGTCAACTTACATGTACACCATCGACGACCTTGTTCTGGCTACCATAACTTTAAATGTCGCTTTTTATGATTTTTGACTGGCGCAACTTTGTACAGGTCTGCCAATACTAAATAAACTGTACGCTGAAGTTTCTTTAGCTATCGAAGACCTTGACAATTTTGACGAGTCAACAGACGATTGCAGAGACTGACACTTTATTTGACAAAATATACAGGGCAATACGTTTTCCGACTTCGGACCATAGGCGCTCGATGTCAATGTTTATATTTATTTTATTTTTTTGTAGTATTATTATTTTGTTTTTAGTTACCCGTAGTTTATTATAATGCAAACACATACTAAATCAATAAAAATCTTCCGACAAAACGTCTGCTTAAAAAAAGTTCGACTATGTACATAGAAATTGACAAGGTAAATCACTCGCCATTTTCTGAAGCAACGGAAGTGCATCATTATGCATAATTAAATCGCTGTCACCCCGCTCGCTTATTGAAATCCGCGCGCAGGCCGGGAACCTCGATCTTTAAATATCAATAACAATCATGTACATGCGTGTATGCCTAAAGCCTATAGAGACCTCCACAGACGATGTGATCAATTCATGTAACTATTGTTTCACTCACTTAATGGGGTAATCAACAAAATATGTTGTAAATTGCATACACATGAATTATTCCTTACCAATTGTTTAACTGGATTCGGTCTGCCATGGTGGTTTCCAGAAAAAAAAATCACCGATTCAAAAATCAAATCTGGCGCCCGTAGTGTTTGTTGACTGTAACCAAATCTTACTTTTCATCTCAAGAACCAAGAGTATTCAAATGTAATGACCCTAGATGCGCCCTGTGTGGTTATATTATTGAAGGGAATTCTTTTAATTTTAATGGCAAAATGTTCAAAATAAAAACTAATATGTCATGTGATATACAAAATGTGATTTATGTATTAGTATGCAATGGATGCAAACAATATTATATAGGCCAAACTGGCGATAAACTTAGAAATAGGCGATCTGTCCATGAACAACAAATGCGAGACCCCTCAACAAGACAGATGCCTTTAAGTAAACATTTAGATGAATGTTCACAAAATGAACCAAAATTTAAAATATTTCCATTTTATAAGCTATTATCAAACAATATTTCAGCTAGGTTAGCAAAAGAACAACATTTTATACATATATTTAAACCCAAATTAAATTTCATTTAATATTTATTGACGTTATGACGTCATAATTGATATGACGTTATCTCCATGACATTTTGACGTTGTAATATATTGTATTATGCCCTGATGAGCTATGCGAAACGCGTTGGCTAAATCAATATATATATAAAATCCCAGACACGTGTTTTTACTTTTATTATATAATATTCACAATCTGGATTATTACATTTTACTTATATATATATATATATATATATATATATAAAAATATATATATATATATATATTGTTTTTTGATAACCTTTATAAATAAAATATGCAACAAATATTTGAAAATCGGAAATAATTACGGATCGTGACCTTTTATGAGCCTTTAAACCCATTCAGTCAATGATAAAACAAAATCAGTAATCCCTATGAAAATTGCATTTTCACGGCTGCAAATCGGAGAATTATTGGCCGTTAGGTTATGTAACAATGCAGCTATTTCCTCGTGCCAAGGTTGATTTATTGGTTTTAGCGGTTTGCCTTGGCTATTAAGTGAGTTTAACCGTCTGTTAATTCATTGAGTAAAGGAATTAGGTGAACTATATTAGTAAATGTATGGTCAAATGAGAAATATAACCATTTAATAATATCACATGCCAATTATTGTTTTTTCTTTTTTTTAATAGATATTTTTTAACCTACGAAATAACTAGCAACACTTGCTAAGTGCTACTCGTCTCACTTTTTAACACCGTTAAGTATTCATCTGGAAATCATAAAAAAGTCCACTATTTGTTTACAAAACCGAGTAATATTAAAGCGACCACAATACTGCTTTTAAGAATAGAGCTGACAATAATACAACAACAACAACAAGAACTACTACTACGACTACTACTACGACTACTACTACTACTACTACTACTTCTACTACTACTACTACTACTACTACTACTACTACTACTATTGCTTCTACTACAACGACTACTACTACTACTACCACTTCTATTACTACTACTACAACAACAACAACAACTACTACTACTACTACTACTACAACTACAACTACTACAACTACTACTACTACTACTACTTTAACTGCAACTACAACAACAACAACAACAACTACTACTACTACTACTACTACAGGCAGGAATAGTAGTAGAAGTAGTAGCTGTTATGTTTTAAAAATGTTAATCAGTAGCATTAACACTATAATTTTTATGTTTCATCATACTTATTAACAGCATCTAAATCATGTCGCACTGCTTCGTACCGAATGAAGAGCAGATATTTGTACTATGCTACATGTGTTCTTTTAGTTTTTATTAAAGAATGAAACAAATACAGGCTGACAAACTATCAGACTGTGTTATAGACTTTAAATATATATATATATATATATATATATATATATATATATATATATATATATATATATATATATATATATATATATATATATATATATATATCGGGCTGTTTTAATGTGGGGGTTTGTTAATAACAGAATTATACGATTTATCTTGTGAGAAACAAGAACATTATCAACACATCCAATTCTTTCGGATAAATTTTAAAAACTAATTTTCCACAAATTACATCAGAAGTTGCAGCGGCGGTTGTAGCCATATAAAACGTAGTTTATATTCTTGTTATATAAACCATTTATTCAATGTATTATTATTATAATTATTATTTTTATTTTTTATATTTTATTTTATTATTATTTTTATTATTATTATTATTATTATTATTATTATTTTCTAGTATCATTATTATTTAATCACAACTATTGAACATAAAATGTATACACCCATATTCGAACTTAAAAGTTAAACATGGTATTATTTTGTGTTCAACAATAATAGTTAAAGCAACTAAACAACTCATTCCATTACAATACAATAGACAAAACAATCGTGTAATCTTATTGAATATGTCATCATCAGCATCTTAACCATAAAAATTTTCATAGTAATCATCAAAATCATGATCATTAATTTAATAATTTCTAAATTATCTTCAGCATACTAATAATTCCTCATCATTACTGGTAGAATCAGAAGCTAAAATAGCATATGAAAACAACTTATTACCTTATATATAATGTTAAAGAACATGATAATGTTGTAAAATATTCACGTTTAAGTAATGACACACTTATTTGCATACAACAGAACAGAACATACTATGTTATTTTGACTTGAGCATATACAGCTCATCGTCATCAACACACACATATATATGACAATAAGAAAATGTAGATACAATCATGATAAAGAAAAAAAACAAATAAACTGTTAAGTAACAGGCACAAAAATGCTCGTTTATATTGGAATATGTTAAAGAATCTGCTGGTATCAAAAAGTCAAATATATCAATATCAATGTTTGAAAATTATTTTAAAGCTGTTAATAATCCAGAAGATAGGTATTTTACACCTGATGAAGATATTATGTATTTAATTGATAGGTACGAAAATGATGAATTTAAAATTATGTTCAGTGAATTAAACACATGTATAACTATTACGGAAATAACAGCAGCCATTAACCAGTTGAAAACCAGTAGGTCAGGTGGGCCTGATTGTTTAATAAACGAAATGTTTACTGTCTGTAAAAATGCATTGATGAATGTTTTTCATACATTGTTTAATAAGATTTTTGAAAACGCATATTACCCTAAGCGATGGTCGGAAGGCTTTGTGATTCCAGTTCATAAAAAGGCAGTATAAATAATGTGGATAATTATCGTGGTATAACTTTATTGAGTAGTTTAGGTAAGCTGTTTACTAGGGTTATAGATATGAGCCGTTCCACGACAAAACCTGCATTAGTGACATCAGTTATGACGTTGGGAAAATCCCACTTATTATGACGTCGCCACATGCGAGTTTACACAGTGCATTTACGCGGAGCTTAAATTATTTGTAATTTACGGATTGGTTTTTAGTGTTATTTCTGTTCTGTTGGATATAAATGGAGTTGGAGATAGAGGTAAATTTATTAACTTATTTAATAATTTTATTTTGTATAGATCTATTTGTATAAACACTGATATTAATGCAAAATTGGGTGTGACAAAGAGACGATAATAACAATGGCGCCCATTTGTATGCAAAACATGGGTTTAAATCCGATCGCGATTTATGTGATGAATTCTTTACAAAACAAGGTCTCACAAATAATAAAAATCATTGACATGTTTAATATGCAATAATCTAACCACAATCTAATTGTTATTAAAGTTAAAACTTTTTTATATTGAAAGAAGCAAATTATTCTTCGTCTCACGTTGAACTGCTTGAAACAATTTCAAAGTTGACTGTTGTATATTGAAATGTCCTTTTGATATGTTTGCGGTATATATTGTTTTCTTCAAAATTGATCATAAATTACATTTTTTTTTTTTTAAATGATCGACAGGTTTGAAATATGTTATTTATAGTAAAATGATTCTACTTTATTTCTTTATGTTATTTCTTTATGTTATTGTGTGATGCGCATAAAATAAAAGTATTGATAGCTCAGTTGGTAAGCCAGAATCGTACCACGCTGAAGAACATAGTTCCATATCAGTCTGTTTTTATTATTTTTTAGACAATTATTTTAGGTCAAAATATTAAATGAAACAAGTGTTTAAATGAAATGAAAAATTAAACATTTTTTTTTTTTAAATTTTATGTTAAATGCACATTATAGAATCGATACGTCGTAATTGTTTTCAGGAGCTCGAAAGTATATTTTCTGAGCATTTTGGCAGAACACCATTATGTACGCCTGCACATTCTCAAGAATTGCCATCCGATGACAACAATGACCAGAAAGAAGATGCATGTTGCGGTCATGGAAGACCGAATTGGGTCCTTCGTTTCTGGGCAGCCTGCGGAATCAAGCAGTGACTCCACTGACGATGATGGAAGTGATGACGGTGATGCGTTTTCACAAGATGATAGCATTCGACGTTTCCACGAATCTGGCTGTGGGTGTGCTAAGAAATGCCACGAGAAATTTGATTCCTCCCAAATCAGAACGCACACCCTTAATACGCGGGAAATGACGAGGGAAGAAAAGGAAATGTATCTTGAAGGCTGTTTGTCCGAAGGTCCCACAAATGACTCTACAAAGCGTGGGAAAAAGAGAATGTGAATTCGTGGAAAATACACATTCCGCGGTCAGGAAATATGCGCATACACGGTCAGATTGTTATTTGACATAAGACGTTGTGCATTAAAATCAATAAGGCAGTCATTGAACAAGACAGGTCCGGGCCCACGCCGGCATGAAAATACAGGAAGGAAACCAAAACATGCTCTGGTCTTCACAAATGTCGAGCGTGTGGTCCAATTCATCTGCAACTTTGCGGAAGAATTCGGAATTCCACAACCTGCAGCTCCGCTTGGGAGAGACGATACGGCACCGATATACCAGCGGTACAACGAAAATGAACATTTATAAGCTGTACAAAGCAAGCTGTCAAGAGGCTGGCGTGCGTTTCGTCGAAAAAAACTCCTCTCAGACAATATGGAGTGCCTGCATTCCACATATAAAGGTTGCATCCGCTAGAGACGATGTGTGCGCGACCTGTGAGAAGCTGCGAAGAAAAATATGGATTCGGTATCGGAAGAGGACAAACTAGCTTCCACTGAAGAAATGCATAGTCATATTGTTTTGGTACAAAAAGAAATAGACCTTTACAACAGTCTCATTAAAAAAGCAAAAGAAACGTCACATCTATGTCCAGCTGAACGATCAAACAACTTCACGTTTGATTTCGCGCAAAGTGTAGGTATACCGCACCATGCACGACAGATGTGGCCATTACATTTCGCATCGTTAAGAAAAGTCCACATGTTTGGAATGAGATTTGTGTGTACAAAATATTCGTTTATTAGCGTTTTAAACAATGTAATATAATTATACATGCTAAAAATGAACTATAAATAGATAAACCAAACTTAAAAGTTTGTGTCAGAAGTGAGATTTGAACCCTAGCCCACATACGTGGACCAAAACAAGACAAGACAAATATTTATTCAGACTTGCACAGTGTACATCGTCTAAACACTAGATATTTCACATACAATTATGTCACAGAGATAAACACAGTAATAATATAAACATAAGGAGCATCGTATACGTTTAAGAAAAGTTACAGACATAAACATAGATAATGAGAATTGATGGACAATCACCGCAATTAAATGTTCTCAGCGACGAAAATGAGAGCATCGGTGCAGATGGAACTAATGCCCGAGAACCAAACGCTGTCATCTCGATGATAGACTACGTGCTCAACACCCATGGATGCGAAGATCTCTCGTGCACAATACGCGCCGATAATTGTTCGGGTGAGTTAAATTTTAATTGTGATCATTATAATTTCATATTGCGCAAAAGCCGTTTAAATCAAAATATAACGATAATTTTGGAATATTTTATTGGTTATATTTATCGTGATAATAATAACGCGATTCATAAATGATCATAACATATTACAGTCATTTTAAAATGAATGATGATGGAAGTGTGCTGGTTATGACGACGACGACGACAACGATGGTGGTAAAGAAGATGATGATGGTAATAATGGTGATGTTGATGCTGATGACGATGATGACCATTAAGTAAACGATGACTGATGAATATGATCGTGATCTCTTGATCAAAGTTATTGTTGTTGCTTTCAGGTCAAAACAAAAATAAGTTTGTGCTTGGGTTCTTCGCATGGCGAGTCCTGAAAGGGCGCCTGACAATTCAATCGAAAATATGATGCAGGTTCCGGGTCATTCACGATGTTTGGTAGATAGTGGGTTCGCCTATATTAAAAAGCCGAACAGGTAATGAACTTTATCGTTGTTATAAGTTAACATTTATTATATTAATAACGATTACTTAAATGTGTTACTATTGGAAAAACACATAGTATTTATACAAGTTTTATTTGCAACAAAAATATACAACATGATAATAAGTAGTAGTATTGATGATATCAGAATAAATTACACGGTAAATGGTATCATTACATGCTAGTCCTTAAAGCATGTTATACATGGTGTGTTTTACTTATTTTATTGAACATGCGCTTCAGACGCTCGGACTGTGACATCATTCAGCAGCTAGATGATATTGTCAACAAGTCGTCTACTGCAAACGAGGCTGTCCGATATCCGACCTGGCGCTGGCGTGGTTGGAATACTTTCTTGTCTACATCTTTTAAAGCAATACCCGGGATAAGGTAGTGTGTCCAACTTTTTATAAGCTACACATTTTGTTCATGTATGAAAATACACACAAATATTTATAAATGCACACATGTTCCTCACACATATTTGTATGATGCGAGTCACCAAAATATTAAAGTGTTTATCAGTGTGTAAAAACTCACTTGAAATTCAGCATGTTTATGTTTATTTATTAATTGTAAATAATTATACAATACTAAGTATTTAATTATTATACTTAATAATAAAACACATACTTTTAAGAAAAACATAGCTAAAAGACATGTCTAAAGATTTGTTTCTGGCTAATGTGTTACAGAAAGTACCAGTACTTCAGGTTCGACTCATCGAGGCCCGGCACGGTTTTCGCGAAGAAAGCAACGGACCTACCAGATGAAGAGTTCTTCATCATGAAACACAGGAAACTCCCCTCAGCAGAACCGTGCTTAATTAAACCGGCAGGGCTATCAGAGAATCGCGTGAAATATCTTTACAGAACTGTCCGACACCCACAGACTGATTGCATGTGATTACATCATGTATTCGAACATCAACCTAAACAGTTATTTTAATCCATGCCCGTGTAAATGCAGGGTTTTCCAACAAGTTATTGTAATATTTGAATTAGTGTTTGATATTGCGAACTATTTACATGCTGTTAACGTCATGAATATGTCATTCCGATTGAGAATGACGCGACGTCAACATCTTTGTTGCGTGATAGTATGCGTATATAATGTTGTAATAGCAACGCTAAATAGTGGCGTACACATGTAATTTATACATCATTGGATTCGTGGATGAACGTACAATATGAAACTGAAAAAAACGAAAAATTGATTTTTTTGTCATTAATGCAGGTTTTGTCGTGGAACGGCTCATATAAGATTGATAAGATAAGAAAAGTATTACGTGTATATAGAAGCCCAAGCAGGATTAAGGGCAAAAATGAGTTCGGTAGATAATATATTTGTGCTTAATGGTTAAAAAATTGTTAAATCAATATACGATTTGGTTAAGTCTAGAGTTAAGTATCGCAATAAGTTAAGTGATGAATACACATGCACTCTTGGGGTACGTCAGAGGGAGTGCTTATCTCTCTTTTTATTTTCCATGTTTATCAATGATTTAGAAGATATATTTCTTCATAACAATGCAGATGTTATAGATATTAATATGTTTAAGATATTTATGTTGCTGTATGCCGACGAAATTGTCATCTTTGCAAATCGGCTGAATCATTACAGCTACAGGAAACTTTATTTTATTTATTTTTATTTAAAGTGGGTTTTTACAAACAGTTAACATTAGCTATCAAAGCTATTTTCCGACAAACAAAGTCTTAACAACAAGATAAACAAACACCTAGATAAAAAGAAATGCATAGTATCACATATAATTTATAGACATATAAAAATGATTGCTAAAAACGAAATCCTTATTCAAAGTAATTGACCAGAGTATTTAAATAGAAACATAAGACTTTTAAAATATATACTTGAGCATACTAATACATATACACAGACATGCAGAATAAAAACACATGGAAATTCACTGTCAGTTTTGCAGAGCAATATTGGATGTATAGTGATACAATTTATACACCAGAGTTGATCTGTGAAAAACGTCAATAAGAGAGAAACTATTTTAAGTAACTGAACCGGAAAAAAGGCGCAAAAACCTACGGTTAAACTATTTATAAAAACACATATCACATTACCAGGTCTGTGGTAACTGACTGACAATGCATTCATGCGGACAATATAAAAAAGTGAAACAATGTTTACAATGGAAAAGGAAATAAAAGCATATGATAATAGCCTGCATGGGCTGCAACATAAAGGAGCAAAGTTAGCATTGACAAAGCATTAAGAACAAAGGAAGCATTTACAACTGGAACCACACCAAGTCCTGATCAGTCTCACAAACTCTTTGTAATTTTCCGCGCAGCGGATAGTATTTGGGAGGCTGTTCCAAACCTGGGCGGCAAAAAATAAAGTTGGATCTGATAAATGACTTGTATATTAAGATTTTATTATCAGATGTAAGAAATTTGCTGAGTCTTAATAAAACGTTAAGTTTTTTCGCTTTTGTTTGACATGGACTCATATTTCACATTTTAAATCATGGTAAACAGTTGTATTGTGCTTTTATTAACTTTACTAAGGCATTTGACTACTTCGTAAGGGATAATTTATGGTATAAATTAATAAAGTTAGGTATTCGCGGTCCTATTCTAGATATCATGAGGTCGATGTATAATGCGATTAAGTCAAAAGTCAAATATTGTAACGAAATAAGTGATAGTTACGAATGCATGCTTGGAGTGAGACAGGGTGAATGTTTGTCCCCGTTTTTATTTTCAATGTATTCAATGACTTAGAGTCAGAATTTTACATTAAAGGAATAGAAGGTATTGATGTTAATACTTCTAAAATGTTCCTTTTACGTTATGCGGATGATTTGATTATTTTTGTTAACACAGCAGAAGAATTACAAAAAGGATTATATTTAGTTCAAGATTATTGTCAGCGGTGGAAGCTTATTGTTAACACTGAAAAAAATAATATGATTTTCAGAAAAGGTGGGCGACAAACCTCTAAACTTTTTTTTTCTATAACGGTCAACAGGTTGCCATTGAAAATAAGTTTAATTATCTCGGTATCGTTTTTACACCTGGAGGTTCCTTTTCGGAAGCACAAACTACGCTTTCAGGGCAAGCATTAAAAGCTATTTTCAAAATGAATAAATACTTACATAAATTTACTGACCTTTCTGTGAGTCACAGATTAAATCTTTTTGATAGACTTATAATGCCAATGTTGAACTACGGCAGTAAAGTTTGGGGCTTTTCTAGTGGTATGACTATTGAACGTGTTCATATGCAATTGTGTAAACAAATCCTTGGTGTAAAATGATGTAATGATTTTGTATATGGCGAACTTGGTCGTCTTAATCTCAATCTGCTAGATATGTAAACATTATTAAATATTGCATTAAGTTAATAAGAACATCAGAAAATAAGTTTACTAAGAAAGATTTCTTAATGTAAGTTAATGAATGTAATGTTCATCCTAATAAAATCAACTGGTGTTCACTACTTAAAGACTTGCTTGATAACTTAGGAATTTACGAGGCACGGTTGGTTACTGGAAGTTGAAAATGACAAGGTGTTTATCTTAAATGTTAAACAAAGATTAACTGATAATTTTATTCAAAACTGGTATGAGAGACTGGGCAACTCAAGCAGAGCCAATTTATATAAAAACAGTGCCAATTTTAAATTCTAGCCGTATCTAGATTTGTGCGCAATAAAAAAAATTAGATTAAGTTTTTCTAAACTGAGATGCTCTTCGCATAGATTGCATGTAGAAAGTGGGAGATGGGCCAAACCTCCCGATCCTTTAGGCGAAATAATATGTCATATTTTTAACACATTAGAAGATAAATTTCACTTTGTTTTAGAGTGTAGAAGGTATTCAGAATTAAGACCCCAGTATATACCATTTTATTACAGAAATCGATCTAACGTAATCAAATTTATTGAATTACTAACAAGTGAAAAACGTTGCTGCACAAATTATGCTGTTACATATACAAATCATTTATAGTAAGGGCTATTAATACATATGCACTCTGCTGATATATGTACGTGTTAAACGGACCTTTACAATTAACTGTAAAAACTGTCTTGAATGTATTTGATCAATTGTCATTATTATCTTTTCATTGAATGTTATCTAACATTATCGTATGGGTGATAAGTTGGTTCATTTTTCCTAGTTCCGTATTCCTTATTCGAATAAGGAATAAGGAACTGTTCCTCATTCCTTATTCACGCGTAACATATGTGTTATAGGGTTTAAAAGAACAATAATGCAAACATTTCTTTAGTAAATCAAAACAAAATAACTCGAATACATTTACTTCATGTATTAAGTTACACATTCATGTTTCTTCTTCGCGCTTGCATAGGATTTCTTGTTTAAACCGAACCGATATTTTCTAATTCGAATACTAACTTCACGTCAACAAAACCTAAAGCATATACTATGATTTTACATGTTTGTGATAAAAAATCAATCTTGTACATTTAAACATGTTTGTCTTTATTTGTAATCCAGTTCCTTATTCGAGGCTGAATAAGGAAAAAGGAACCAGCTCCTTATTCCTCAAGCCGAATAAGGAACTGGCATTTTCTTACTTAAACATCAATGAAATTGATCCAAAATTAACCACATATACATGAACATATTATTTATATATTTGTTGTATATGCTAAATTCTAATTGCAATACATTTCTACTAAGTTTTAAGTGATGATTATCCAGTTCTTCATGGTTCCTTATTCCTTATTCAAATCAAATAAGGAACTGGAATTTTCATACTAAACAAAATATTGAAATGAACAAAAGGCACCAATAAATCAATGAAAATCATTGAAAATGTAGGTTGGGTATCAAAAAACATTTATTGCAGCACATCTGTATTAAATTTCATTTAATGATAACATAATTCCTTATTCGGATTGAAACAGGAATAATGAACGGGTTCCTTATTCCTTATTCAAATCGAATAAGGCACTGAACTGGCATTTTCCCACTAACCAAACTATTAAAATGAACCAAAGGGACCCATAAATCAATGACAATAATTTTTAATGAAGTTTGGGTATAAAAAGAGCATTGAAATCGCTTTGCATCCTTAATCATATCCCCTTGTAACTGTATACATATACGAAGGAATGGAATAGCTACATCATGACTGGTATTCAGCTATCGGAAAGTTTTCTCTAGAAGTAAGGGTCAGAAAAATCTTCAAGAACTGTATCAGACATATACATTAAAAAAAATCTTACATTAAAAATAGCCAATAATAACGAATATATAGCTGTGTTATTCTAGAATGATCCGAATTTCCGAAATTATGGCCTCTGAATAAAGAATTGGCATCAAGTAAATTCCTTATTCGGAAGCCTGTATTTCGGAAAATCACTTTCGGATATGTTATATTTAAGATGTAGTGTGGGTTATTTAAGCATGATTATGTTATAGGGACGGATTCTGTCACATTTCTTTTTATGTATGTCACTATACACGCTGAAAACAAGTATTATGAAGAGGATAATTAGGAAATGGTGTTGCCTTTCTCAAACATAAATTAAAATTAACCAAATAATATAAAATGTCGATGAAAATCATGGTTTATGTAGGGTCGAAGCTAAAAATATTTATTGCAATATATTTCTAACTAGTATTATTTAATAATTACATAGTTTCTTATTCAGTGCGAATAAGGAATAAGGAACTGGTTCCTTATTCCTTATTCAAATATAATAAGGAACTGGGTTTTTAATACTAAACAAACTATTAACATGAACCAAAGAGACCAATAAATCAATGAAAATCATTGTAAATTTAGGTTGTGTATCAAAAACCTTAATTGCAGTACATCATTACTATGTCTCATTAATGATAACCCTGTTCCTTATTCGGATTGAAAAAGGAACAAGGAACTGGTTCCTTATTCCTTATTTAAATCGAATACGGAACTGACATTTTCCTACTAAACAAACTATTAAAATGAATCAAAGAGACCAATTAATCGATGAAAACCATTGTAAATTCAGGTTGGGTATAAAAATCATTAATTGCAGTACATCTCTTCTATGTATCAGTTATTGATAACTTAGTTCCTTATTCAGATTGAAAAAGGAATAGGAACTGGTTCCTTATTCCTTATTCAGCTCGAATAAGGAAGTGGCATTTTCATACTTAACAAAATATTAAAATGAACCAAAGGGATCAATAAATCACCTAAAGCATTGTAAATGTAGGTTGGTTATCAAAAACCATAAATTGCAGCACATATCTATTAAGTTTTATTTAATGATAGCCTAGTTCTTAATTCGGATTGTATTCGAATCGAATAAGGAACTGGCGTTTTCATACTAAATAAAATATAAAAATGAACCAAAGAGACCAATAAATCAATGAAAATCATTGTAAATTTAGGTTTGATATCAAAAACGTTAATTGCAGTACATCTCTACTATGTTTCTTTTAATCATAACCTAGTTTCTTATTCGGATTGAAAAAGGAATAAGGAACTTGCTCCTTATTTCTTATTCAAATCGAATAAGGAACTGGCATTTTCTTACTTTAACATCAATGATATTGACCCAATATTAACCACATATAAATGGACATATTATTTATATATTGGTTGTATATGTAAAATTCTAATTGCAAAACATTTCTACTAAGTTGTAAGTGATGACTATCCAGTTCCTTATTCAGTTTGAATAAAGAATAAGGAACTGGTTCCTTATTCCTTATTCAAATCGAACAAGGAACTGGTATTTTCTTAGTTAACAAATATAATAATATGAATTAAGAGACGCATGCATCAAGGAGATTTACTGTATAATTATGTAGGTTGGGAAAAAATGTATTTATTACAGTGCATTTCTTTTTAGTATTCTTGTGTAATGATAACCTAGTGCCGTTTTCGCGAATGAATAGGGAACGCTTAACCAGTTGCGATATTTAAAGATATCACTTATAATCACCGAGAACAGTGCCATTTTGTCGGTTTTCATGACTTTTAATCGTGCGCAAATCTTGAAGGTCGCCGGATGTAACGTAGGCACCCTAGAGCGAGAAAACGCGCTTTGGGAGATTGAAAATCTATTGAATAAAAAACACCCAATTACAGCTTTTTAAGTTTTGGTTTTTAATTGAAAAAAAAACAACAAAAACAACGACAAAATACACAGGAATTTCGATGAAACTTTCTAGTCTTATAGAGGCACCGTGGCCGCTGCTTCCGGTTCAGTCTCGCTTTATTGTGACATCAGTGACGTCGCAGTTATGACAACTCAGTCCTTAACACCGGAACATTGGCATTTGTCTTGTGCCGAGGTTGAAAGACGTCGGTCTGCATGAGCGAGAAAAGGCGTATTCTCACTAAAATATATCAGAAGAAAACACACTTTTTCAGCTAGGATGCGCGTTTTTTCGTTTCAATTATAAAATAAGGTACAATATTGAGGCATTTCGATGAAACTTTTCAGTCTTATAGAGGCACTTTGACCGCTGCTACGGATGCAGTCTTTCTTTTATGGCGACGTGTTGAAATTATTTTGCAATCTTAATCATATCCCTTCATAACAGTTTTAGTATGAAAACGTAACAAGATATATAAAACATATTAAGGTTTTAGTTATTTTATAGTCTTGACCAAAGTTCAGGGTCAGATAAGACTTCAAGAACTGTACCAGAGATATAAGTAACAAATATGACATAAATTGCAAATAATAACGAATATAAAGCTGTGCTATTCTAAAATGATCCAAATTAAAGTATCCGAAATTATGGCCTCTAAATAAGGAATTGGGCGTAAAGTTAGTTCCTTATTCGGAAGCCTGTATTTCGGACGATAACTTTCGGATATGTTATATTTTAGATGGTGTGTTGGTAATTTAAGCTTGAATATGTTATATGGACGTATTTTATCAGATTTCTTTTTATATTTTATGTGACGATACACGCTGAAAACAAGTATTATGAAGACGATAATAATGACATGGTATTGCCTTACTCAAACATAAATTGAAATTAACCATATAATACTGAATGTCGATGAAAATCATGGTTTATGTAGGTTCAAAGTTAAAAATATTTAATGCAATATGTTTCTTCCTAGTATTATTTTACAATAACATTGTTCCTTATTCAGTGCGAAAAAGGAATAAAGAACTGATTCCTTATTCCTTATTCAAATCGAATAAGGAACTGGCTTTTGCATACTAAACAAACTATTAAAATGAACGAATAAATCAATGAAAATCATTGTAATTTTACGTTGGGTATCAAAAACATTAATTGCAGTACATCTCTTCTATGTTTTATTTAATCATAACCTAGTTCCTTATTCGGATTGAAAAGGGAATAGGGAACTGGTTCCTCATTCCTTACTCAAATCGAATAAGGAACTGGCTTTTTTCATACTTAACAAACTATTTAAATTAACCAAAGAAACCAGCAAATCAATGGAAATCATTTTTAATGTAGGTTGGGTGTAAAAAAACAATAATTGCAGTACATATCTAATATGTTTCATTAAATGATAACATAGTTCCTTATTCGGATTGCAAAAGGAATAAGGAACTGGTTCTTTATTCCTTATTCAAATCGAATGAGGAACTGGCATTTTCATACTTAACAAAGTATTAAAATGAACCAAAGAGACCAATTTATCAATGAAAATCATTTTAAATGTAGTTGGGTATTAAAAATATGTAATGTAGTACATTTCTAAATAGTGATTACCAGTTTTTGTGTGGAAAAAAGTAACCAGGTGCACAATCTTCGGAACAAAAACTACTAGTTACCACCAAGGCTATTTTGTCGTTTATCACGACCTTTAATCTGGTGGCAATGTTGAAGATCGCCGGATGTACCGTTGGCATCCAAGATGAAGAAGACGCGTTTTCGGAGATAGAAAATATATTTAAATATAACCCATCATTATCGTACCTATTGATAAATGTCCTATACGACAATATGTTTGCAATGCAGTTTATTAATTGTAATGAGTTGAATAACAGCGAACATGTACCTGTATTGTACTACAACTATCAAACATGTACAAAATATGAATTGTGTTATTTGGTTAAGTAGAAAGTAGTGTTTTATATTAAGACCTAGTTTATGTAAAAAAATATAAATATATGTATTGTAGCAATTGTACGTAGAATTACTTTTTAGCATCATGATTATTTACTCTGTAAACACTGTACGCTTAAATTGTCCACTTGGGCTTTTGGCTTTCTGGATGTTATTTTCAAATAAACTTGAAACTTGAAACTATTATATGATAATTGTTTAACCTGGAAACTGAAGGTAAATGTTGCTAAAACAAAAGTTTTGATATTTAGAAAAGGCGGTTCTATTCCATATGACATTGCATTTTATTATAATGGCGAACCAGTTGAAATAGTGTTATTGAGGTTTGGTTTTTACTACAGGGGGTTCGCTTAGTACCGCACACTTTGTACTTTGGTCGGACAGGCACAGAAAGACATTTTTACTTTGAATAAATACTTGTATAAATTTACTTATATACCGCCAAAACACAAGTTGGAACTTTTCGATAAGCTTGTTTCGCCAATATTGAATTATTGTTGTGAAATATGTTGTTTGGCGAATGACTTATCAATTGAGACATTACATATGCGATTTTGCAAAAAAACTGCTTTGTGTGAAGAAAACTACTCAGAACGATTTTATATATGGCGAATTAGGCAGAGTATCTTTTAAAACTATACATATGTATAAGGCTATTAAATATTGGTTACGAATTCTTCAAACTAAAGAAAATAAATATATTATTCTTGTGTTTAATTATTAAAGAATGATTCAGAATTGTATCCCAATAAAACAAATTGGTGCTCCTTATTGAAAAACTTGGACCAGACCTTTGAGTACTCCAATAAGTGATGCAATGTGCAAGATGCAATACAATTGAGGATGAATATCATTGTGTTATGGAATGTGTAATGTATACTGAAATTAAGAAAAAAATATATTGGCAGAAAATATTGGTTTAGACCTAGCATGTGCTTCTGCTGAAACTTTTAATATGTCTGATGTATTATGTATGCTCCTTGGTATATTACAGAAACCATACGCAAACTAGCGTTGCTATTTACAACTGTAATGTATTGTAGTAAAATACGATTACATTATTACATTTACATGCACTTTTTTACTACCATTAATATATATGACATGTTGCCTTAATACCCTTTGTAGTATTATATTTACCAGGCTATAAGAGCATCGCTCTGTACAACTTTAACGTATTGTAGTGAACTAATCTGCAATTGCTGAAGCAAAATTAATTCTGATGTTTATGCTAATATCATACCATATAAGCTTTCTATCGTATGAATAGACATGACAAAAACATCAATAATGTTTGTCTTACTCGTTAAATCATAAGGTAGTTTAAGATCTTACAATTAATGTGTTATAACGTGTCATTATACGTCTAGTTTCCAAAATATATGTCTTACATGTTTCTTTCGGTAAGACAAATATATGACGAGTGGATATATATTGTTAAGTTCAGTACAGATATTAGTGATAGCAGTTGCACGTGATATCAGTCTTACATTTTTGTTTCGGTAAGGCATATATATATCTATGACACTCTTAATGTTAATTCCATAGATGTTAAAATACCATCTGTGACAGGTATATAATTCATACAAGTTAAATGATAAAACTGTATTATCGTTTTGTATTAAAAGGTTTCTTTGCTATAAGTGATTTTACTCGTTTTTAGTAATATTAAAATTTAACTAAATTTATAAACAATTCTGGTAGATGCACATGTGAGGTGGCCGATGTAGAGAAACCATTTAATGCAGAATAAAGTGGTGTAATATGGCATACTTATGTAAATGTGTATATATAACTACTCTTTTGTCAACGTTTGTTAAATCGATGTATATGTTTAGAATACAGCCTTAAAAGGCTTCTTTTAAACAAAATATTATCATGGTTATATGATGATATTTAATAGCACGAAACAAATAAGAATAAATGTATTCTTCATTTTTAAAAGCCAATTTATATGTTTCTACATTATTAATAAAATATCATCCATTAATCGTTACATTGACAAAAATAAATACAGGTAGCTATACTACCCAAAATAGTTGATTGAAGAAACCTCTAAAATTAGAACATATTGTATTATATTTAAATGCTTAGAAAACATTCCATAATTATCTTGTAAGTATATTTTTGAAATATTGTTCTCAAAGTGATCTTCTCCAAATGTTGGAAATATACAACTACAACTTTTGTTAAAAATGTGTATTCTAGTTTACACTGTTCGTCAATACTTGTATTGTATATATGTCCTCGTGGGCTTAAATGCCTTATTGGATTGAAATAAACTGTCTGTCTGTCTGTCTGTCTGTCTGTCTGTCTGTCTGTCTGTCTGTCTGTCTGTCTGTCTGTCTGTCTGTCTGTCTGTCTGTCTATATATGTACATTAACAGCATCCGTTTAAAGTAGGTACAAATCATACACCATTTTGAAGAATGATCAATCATATGTGTGATGCTGTTGCGTATCCATTCAAAGTGGATTCAAATATTGAACCCAACAGAAAGAGTATGTGCTTGCAGAATTTGAAATAATGATTGAAATGTTATTTAATAAAAAGCTAATATAAAGATTATGTGTTGTGGTGGGGCTGGAATGCAGATTATAGTAGCAGAAGTAGTGGTGGTGAAAGCCGACAAAATACACTTTAAAGAAAACGGTTAAAAGGTGTCCGTTATTTGCGTATTTCTACATAAAGTATTAAGTTGCAAACACTATGTTGGACATAAAGCCTGTATACAGAAGTATAATCTAATCTAAAGTTTCACTTCATATATGTTAAATTGTATAACTGTTTAATATGTTATTCAAATTTTCGGTAATTTATTCTGAAATGAAATATAATATATATGTTTATTATCGACATTATCGCATACACAATATTTCAGAATAGTGAATATATTCAGTTCAATAACACTTAAACGTAAAATTTCAAGTCTCTTTTCAATTGTCAGACCTATAGATAATAAAGATTGTTTTGTCTTTGCTAGAAACATGGGAAACAATTATCTCCATAACTTATGTGTATCATATCAAATGAGTGAATTAACATATGTATACATGAATTAATAGTGATGCCAGTTAAAATTTTCTTATCTTTACAATTGATGTTTCGTCCGAAATCATTATTAGCAGTATTTAAAATCTTTATTTGCCGTTGTTTACATTGTACGCATAGAGAAAATTTATTATTATCAATGCTATTAAACGGCAACCACATAAAGTATATACTGAATAACATTGTATCAATTTGTTTTGTTGTTTTAAGGAAGACAGAGCACAGATAAACCAAAAGTAATTGTAATAGAAGTGGAGGAATTCGTTTAAGATAGAAATGCATAACTTTCTGCGTACTCTTCTTTTTCTGCATGTATAAACTATATCAGCTCAATATAATATTCACCCGCAATGAAGTAGACGAGTGTATACTTGAATTACCACGTTCTTTTCGGCCGTGTCCCGGACTTTCTGTTTGTCTGTTTACTGCTTTGTTGCGGTCCAGTGAGAGAATACTATTTGACGTGTATTGCTTTAAAGTGGCGGTAGAATTCATAAGCACTGTTACTTCAGCCAAATTTTATTAGCCCCATTGCGGTTCTAATTGCCATATATCAAGCTTTGGCACGGTGGCACTGTATTGGCGGTAAATCGGAACAAGAAATTGTGTTACGCGATTAATTGTGATGCCTTTTAATAACAAACATCAATTACTGACATGTTATTAGTTGGACTTAATTATTGTTTTCCTCTTGCACCCACTTTCCAAAATGTGTTCAGTTATTTAATTGTTCCATCCATATAATTATATTGGAGTTGGTTGCGTAAACATAACCATTCGCAAACACCAACAGTTTTGTGAGTGCATTACCATATCATCTGTTATATCTTAATTCATATGACAGAGATCAGTGTGTTACGTTTTTGTGTGAATCAAATGTATGTAACAAACGCACACACAAAACTTTTCTGCCAATTAAATTAGCCATTATACAAAAGATGCAATGCATGTATTTCCCATGAATGTATTTGGCCAGCATTGAAATTTACAGTAAATGCAACTCCGCTCTATCGATACAAAACACAACATAAATGTTCGAACTATACGAATTATATTAGAGATATACCTCAAAGGCAGGAACGTGTACTGCTAATATTTCTCTAAATGCTACACGCCAGCAATAGCTTTTTCATTGAAAAATATAAGATTTTTCAAATAGAATTATTAGATTTTAAATAATATATGCAATACACACATTAACTTTAGTCTTCGATCAAATAAACAAAACTTTATACGTTGATCACTAACTGTATTTCTGGTATTAGTTCAATTGCTACAAATACCCTATAGTTCTTGATATTTAATGCGTTGAAATGAAACCACTACAATTGTTCATTTCGTAATAATTAAACATAGCGTTATTTCGTTCAAGCTTAAAATTCAGCAAACTAAGATTTAAAATCATGTTCATCGGTAACCTGTAGATTTATTGTAGAGATCAACAGAGCGCAGTTTCCAGCTGCCTGGATTCTGGCTAATTATGATATCAGATATTGTAATCTCAACATGCAAGTTTAATTGGATTTTAGCAAAAGGGAAATAACTGTGTTTTCTTATATATATATATATATATATATATATATATATTATATTATATATATATATATATATATATATATATATATATATATATATATATATATACTAGGAGATTAGCCAGTTAAGGGGTATTTTCCAATATGAGATCCTTGTTGCGGGGTGCATTTTGAACCCCACAATTAAGGACACGTATTTTTCTATTGTAAACGATAGATACATCATTTTTTGTGACATATGGCAACAACTCGGTTTTATATCGAAAACAAATATATATATATATATATATATATATATATATATATATATATATATATATATATGAATAACAACGTGGTTTGTTTCAACAATATATATTTGTTATATTAATTAAAAAAACATATGAATACAGGTGACAAAATAAAATCAATGTTTTACACTCCAAGAATATAGGCACTACTTTTTTAACAATTGATACGTTAAAGAGATATAACAGTTTCGTTAGGAGAGTTAATTATTGGACATTTGGGACACAGCTACTTTAAACCAAAATGTTTTTTTATTTAGAAGTTATTTCCCTTGTGCAAATGAAGGCTCAAGACTATGCGATTCGTTAACAAATGGTACAACAATTTGGTTCTGCAATAAATCAAAAGAAACGTGTAAATATTTTTATCCAAACGCCGAACGTTTATAAAACCCATGTGCATGATAACAACATGAATGTGAGATTCAACATAAGACAAGTGCAACAATTATTTATATCATACTTATAACGTTTACTATCATTAAATATCACGTGATATATCAATCAGTACGAATGATATAATACAACGATAAACGGTCACTCTATGTAATCAATTGTTTCTGCTTGGTATTTAACCAGTCCGATAAATAACCTTGTCGACATAATGTGATTTACATCATAGAATGGCGTTACCATTTATTTGTTTGCGATATCCGGGTTGTTTCATGGACGGGCCACTTTGTTAATTGTCGGAGTTTACTTGGGCACCAGGTTTTTATGCGTGCTGTTTCGCTTTCCACACTTTCCACTTTGAAACCTTTTTTGCGAAATGTACCCCTATACTGCTTCATTCGTAATTGAAATTGTTTTACCTGCATCGTTACTGTCCATGGTTAACGTAGTACAGTCGTCAACCACCAGCTTCCAAACAACATCAGTTTCCTTTGCTGTTGAAATTTTCCTATTATGATTGATTAGGACCAACGTTTCCCTTTTGATAGTAACATTTCTTACAACTTTTGAAATAACGTTGATACACATAAAAGATGAAGTGCCAAATCTAAAGTATTTTTTTCTGTCAATATTTCTCAGTAAATTATTCATAAGGATGTTACGGGTAATTGTACTACTCTTTGTAGATAAATTAGAACATGCTTAACCAAAAGATTCTTTATATGAATTACTCCTCTTCTTGCTTAGCGTATTACAAGACATCATTGCAACCGAAAATATGTGCTGACCAACAATAAATATCGTACAGATGCTTTACTGTTTGCAAGAAAGTAACTAATTAAACTTAAATAAATATGTCCTGTTGGGGCATAGTGTCTAACATATACACATTATGTAATGATTCTAATTTTAAAGAGCAAAAAATCGAATAAAGACTTAACCAAACAAATAGCACACACAAACCTTTTAAGTCAACAATGCAAACGTTTCATTTTTTACAAATTTGTTTAAAATATCATTCTAGCGAATGTGACTTATATATAACACTTAATGTAAAGAAACAAACATAATTGAACAAAGGAATATGCAGATCGTTTGAATCGAATAAAAGCATTTGTATGAAGTTAGTTTTCTAACGTTAAGTTAAATTAATTTTAGCTAATAATCATAACTGAATATATATATTTAAAAAAAACAAGCGGTAATTGTTTAGAACTGCAAATTGATCAGAATAATTAATTAAAAATTTCATAGTTTTAACAAGTTTAATGTTAACTAAATTAAATTATGTATTGCGCGTGTTTGTTTATATACAAGCAACATTTCTTCACTATTTTAACATCTCGTTGACCCAGGTATAAACAGCAAAATGTGCATTAGACGCAGATAAATGCATTATGGCGCAAACAAATTGAAAATGATTTGTTTACCTGACCCAAAATATCCTGAACGGCCAATCAACTTCAATCAAGCACATTACAATTGCCATTGAAATGGTCCAGCTATGCCACTAATTTACATATCGCAACCTGTCAATCAATCTATTATCTAAATTTGATCGACCACTCAGTGATCGATAAATTTTGGAGCCAGTTGCAATAGTTTCGTCCGCAATTTTCCTCGACAAACTGTGTGTCGAGATTCAATTGTTTTAAACCAGTTTCGTTCATATTCGTCGAAAAAACGTACAGGAAAAATGGTTAAAAGGTGTCCATGGGTTTAATGTGACTCAGATTTTTGTGTCTAGGATGAATTGTTGGATGCGTTGAATTGATACCATTTCCGACGCCGGAACGTGATCTCGACGAAGGCAAGTGGCAGCCCCAATTTGCAGAATTATTTCAATAAATTTCTAATTGGACGTAAATTTATTTCAGATAAAGACCACAATGGTTTTTTATAGCACTGTTCATAATAATTATAAAGATTGAGTATTGCCATATGAGCGATGTTGAATATAAATTATATCACCTGTATACTTAAATGTATGGGGGAGTTCGGTACCCTCTCTATGGAACTTACTTTAATCCCCGTTATAAATCGCTATTTTCATCAAAACCAAGTGTATTAAATGTTGTGTTAATATTTTTCAAAACAGCATCGTTACGTGCGAGTGTAGAAGTGCTATTTATCACTAACATACACTTATACAGCTGGTAACTTGGGGAATGTTGACGCAAGCGCAAGCATCTGCTTTCGGCAGCTTCAATATGTAGCATTACACAAATCACCTTTATTGGCCGTTGATTTATTTCAGAAAATGACCAAGATGCTGTTTTGTTCTTTTCATAACAATGATAAATAACCTATTAGCATTTTTGTGAAAACAATATTTTGTTATACTTGCTTAAAATAAGGGTAAATACCGTTGTTGAGTGTTATCTATAAATAACACCGCACTTTCTCTTTGTAACATGGGGAATTGGATAAAAAAATATCATAACAAATATGTTTTACAATTTAAAGTAAGGTATATGAAACATAAATTGGGGAAACAAAAAGCTGATATATTTATTGAAGATGCATATCATGCATTAGAAATATATTAAAGGAGCTGTCCAACAGATTTCACGTTTTGATAAATTGACAACAAAAAAAGGTATTTAAGATTCGCAAATTTTCGTTTGAGTTATGATATGAAATAGTAATACTGGCCATTTACCATGCTCTTAAATATCTATTATATGCATCTTTTCATGATTTGAAAACCTGAAAATTATAAAGCCTCGTGCGACGCGAAACGATTGAATAATTTGAAAAGTTCTGTTGTTGTCGTTTTATTTTGGGATTTCATGAGGATTGCTTACATAGGTAAACAATACAACCGTTCTAAGCATGAGCATAAATTGTAGAGTGCTCTAGGCGGGAGACTTTTTGCTCCAGGACTCCAGGGGTCAGCGGTTTGAGCCCTGTTGAGGGTGACTTTTTTTCCTTTTTTAAATTATATGTTTGTTGGAAGAACCATATCGATTGTTGCTTTTGTAAGGACTACAAATGAAGCTGGACCTCTTTTGCGCCTCGAGTGTAGATGCCTTTTCTTGTGTACATTTTATTTATTGTTCCATAGTTCCTGGACATGAGTGATAAAGACGAATAAAAGACATGGCGAACTAAGGGCAATTCTAAATTACACGTGCAGCATTTATTTAACTGCTCAGTTATATAGGTAAGCGCTAACTTGTAACTGGTAATACCGAAATATAAAGAAATCTAAAGGAACTACCGGATGATACAGAATTCTACCGGAAACTACATACATCTAATTAAATAATACAACAATTCACACAAAGATATATTCTGTATTTGGTATAATAATTTCTCATAAAATGTTACACACCTAATGTAATTCATTCAAATATTTACAAATATAAATGAAATAATCTCACGAAATAGTATTTCTCATTTTGTTAAAAATGTTTATTATTTTATTAAATAAATATGAAAACATTTTGAAACACTTTATTTGTGTTCAAGTATTGTTAAATGTGTTTGTAAACGTATTTCCTAATTAATGTCGAGTCGAACCAACTTAATATTGATAATTTTACTTGAAATACCTTTATCCTTAAAGACGTGTTTTCCTGGTGTATAAAAGAACGATAATACAGCATTAAAGCATTCATTGTGATCGGTAAATGAATCTTCTCTCACTTTAGAGCACATACATTCTGTCTGAAAAATACTTGCGAAATGGAAGTGAATCTATTACACTATTTACTTGATTTGTATTTTAATATATGTATTTATTTGCTTATAATTAACGTCTTTTCAATTTACACGCACATACTACAATAATATACATGTTAATGCAGTTCCATAATATGATCAATATCTGCTTAAAAGAACGACAAGCAATTATTAAAAAATATTAAAAATGATCGGTTTATATAACCTGTGCTAGCAATACATGTCAGCTATATTGGTTGCATTTTTCGGCGTAGCTGTTTACATCACTTTTGACCTTACCTGACCTGTGTAAGTGTCCGATAAAATTGAAATAAAATTTCCCGCGGCTAGACACGAATGAATACACTTCCTTTATTCCATTGGCTGATTTGAGTATACAACCAGCACATTGGAAACATGACCGCGTCTTTGTTACACTGTTTTACTGCATGAAACAATTTTATCTCTAATGGAAAGGCCTAATCGATAGAACAGTTTAAAACTCAACTCTCGACATCAATACAGTTTGTGCGTGCACCTTTTATTTTCAGAGGATTGCCAGCACAAGAGCGTTTGTACTTAAAGGCTATGTTCTCATATTTAGTAAAAACTTCCATATTCTTGTCAATATGTTAACATGTAAAAGTATAAAGAGCAGTGGAAGCGTGGCCTCACTTTAATGCATTGCATTTCAACCCGCGAGGTATCAGGGTCAGTTCGCGGCCAGTGTGTGTGGATGTCAGAGTTTATTTACAGGTCATCGCTGCGTCTTCACGACTACCTTATTTGTTGACCTGATTGCGCGGCCAGTAAAATAATCGTTATATAATATAGACGCTATCCGTAAACTAGGTGAACTAGAATTTTCTTTTGACCAGAAATATGTTAAATGAAGATATTCAGCGATATAATTATGGTATGTCAACAATAGATACTTAATGTGTTTTCAACAATACCATGATAAATATTTTTTTTGATTCATTTAACAAGAATTATTCCAACATATTGACTAATGTATTAAGCATGAGCGCGATGATTCTCGATACTTTCAATAATCGAATCAAATAGCAATGCCCGACAAACCACTAAAACAGGTTTTTTCGAAAAACGCGCGTATAAATATTTAAAATATGTACGGATACTTCGCGAGTGGCCGGTTGACACATATATTTTAATTTCACTTCCATTTTTCTTTTGGTTTTCTGTTTTGTATTTATAGGTTTATGGTCAGCATTGTGTAATAATATAAAAAAAGCCGGGAAAACTCCGCGTAACATCCCGTACTGCGTGTGATGTGCCAGTTAAGAACTGCACAGAAAAAGACATTCGCTATCCTTGATCTCATTCATTGAACTCTTTACCTTTCACCAACTCCAACCACAATCAACGCCGTATATCTTTTTTAAAGATATGTATTGTTAAATATACTGGGAATTTTGCTACAAATAACGAGTTTATAATTGGCTTTCAAAGCTTTAAATATTGTGTTATGAAATTAAAAAAATATCCTTTCAGTCCAAAGACGTGTTGTGAATTGTTCGATGCTTTTGTAGGTTCTACACTTTATTATGCGTCCTTAGTTTGGGGCTTAACATTTTGTAAATCTAAATTAAATGTAAGGAAATCAACTCCATCTGTTGGAGTTAACGGCGACTTGGGGCGATACCCTTTATATATATATTTCCAGGTATACGAAAATCATATCTTATTGGTGTAAGATTTAGATGAGCGATTATATATGTTTTTCAATTTTGTATATAAGAGCTTTAGAAGATTGTTAACAATGTCAATCTAACTTGGTGTCCTGCTTAAAGAAACGTTTAGATGATTTGAGGTTTTCATGGATATGTTTAAATCCATAAAAAATATATGAAGATTTTTTCCTTTCACACTTAATACGCGAGTAATAAGCAACTTTGTTCAAGAATGGCAAGGTATATTATGACGTAGGTCAGTTTTAACAGATTACGCTTATTGTAAAACTAACTTTGACTATGAAAACTCTTCATATATTTCTTAACCCGGGGAAATTTAATACATGCTTCAAGATTTGTGCACACTCATTAAAAATTGATGCGGGTCATTTTGGTTCTAGTATAATACCAAGAAACGAAAGATACTGTACGTATTGTGGTAGTCGCAATATTGAAGACGTTTACCATTTTATATGCATTTTCCATGTGTTACTACTATAAGGAGGAGATATTTCAATAAAAGAATTTACGTTAGACCTTCTCTTTATAAATTCATTTTTTTTGTGGGATCTGTTAACGCATATGTTCTTAAAAATGTTACAAACTATATAAACTATGCACTAAATATACGACAATCTGTTACCGTATAATACCACCCGATACGACTCGGGTTATACTGTTCAAGAGGCCTTAGTTAACGGAGTAACGCTGTATTTACAGGGAGTGGTATTACCGTTATACAATTTGGTACAGGGTTAGCCTCTAGATAACCTGGCTCAAGGGTCTATAAATACACAGTTTATTTATAGATAAATAAGGAAAAGGGATTAGGCTACGGTATCTCGATCTTCTAGATTATTTATTTGAAAAAATGAAAAAAAAACGCATTTGTTTGGTCTTTAACCCAATAAAGAACAATTAATTATACATATATACTTTATTCAAGGACATTGAAACATTTTAAGATTTAATATAATGCATACTGAAGTGAATCTTGTTACCGCATGGTTTATGTGTCATACCTGTGATATGTACAATAGATTCATCATTTTAAAATCACAAGGGATTTGTTTGTAGTTTTATAATATTTAAGTATTCAATACCAAAAATAATATACAAAAATTGTGAACAGAACAGGGTTACATTAGTTTATAAATTAATTAATTAATTAATTTATTTATTTATTTATCTATTTATTTATCTAGATATCTATTTATTTATTTACGTATTGTTCTATTCATTAATTAATCCGTTCGTCCATTTGTCCGTCCGTCCAATCATGCGTTTGTTCGTTCGTTCGTCCGTTTGTGCGTTTGTGCTTAGGTGCGTTTTTTCATTGGTTTATTGGTTCAATATGGTTCGTTCGTTCCTTCATTTGTTCGTTCGATCATTCATTCATTCATTCATTCTTTCTTTCTTTCAGTGAGTCAGTCAGTGAGTCAGATAGTGAGTCAGTCAGTTAGGGAGTGAGTGAGTGAGTGAAAGAGTGAGTGAGTGAGTGAGTGAGTCAGTCAGTCAGTCAGTCAGTCAGTCAGTATGTGAGTGAGTGAGTGTGTGAGTGAGTGAGTGATTGAGTGAGTGAGCGAGCAGGCGAGTGAGTGAGTGAGTGAGTGAATGAGTCAGTCAGTCAGTCTGTCAGTCTGTCTGTCTGTCTGTCTGTCTGTCTGTCTGTCTGTCTGTCTGTCTGTCTGCCTGTCTGTCTATCTGTCTGTCTGTCCGTCTGTCCGTCCGTCCGTCCGTCCGTCCTTCCGTCCGTCCGTCCGTTCGTCCGTCAGTTAGTCAGTCAGTCAGTATTTTTTCATTATTTGTACGTTGTCTTACATTAGATGCATATTATGTTAATGATGCCTCGTTAAAACGAAATAAATGTTGAGTGAAGGTTAAAAATCGATTTGTGATATCATCACATAGCATCAGGAAGGGTGCCTTGGGTACTTAATATATAATAAATGACATCTCATGCCAACAGGGTGATTGATGTCGGTGTGTCATGCTACATTTTCCTGTTTATTGGACTGCGAAAACAAACCCCACCAGTTATTTATTTGACCCTATCTTTGATTAAATGTATATTAAAAGTATATTTATTAACTCAAGTGTGATTGTCTTTATTTTAAAGATTTAATATGAAATTACATAAATTATTTTAATATTTGTTTATTTAAACGAGCACTGGGCTCAATTACATGTGTTTATTCATTTTTGATGCAACTACGATAATGAACATTGTGAAAATAAAGGCTGAAATTAAACGTTTCTATATAATTTACTGTATTTTTTCAGTTTGAAGTCGCTTATCAACCGCATCAAATGTTTTATGAAGTGTTTTGTATATTAACCTATGACATTTTGAAGTCATGGTGATACAATATATAAATCAATGAAAAGTACATATCACATTTCCCGTGTACTTTTATACACGTATTGTGGTAATTTGCAGAAAAAATGTGGTATTTTGCAGAAAAAAACGCATATAGGAAATATCAAGTGCACGAATGTTAACGTATATTCAAACTGCACACTTGTGTGCGTACATATATAAGTGATACTACATTAAGCACTATTATATGGACATGACAAATTATGTTTGTAACTTACGTATGTTCTTAAAGATTGAACTTTATTATATTCAAGTATTTCATTTAGACGCAGTTGTCTTTCCACACATTCTTATCACACATTAATGACTCCTTGCGTTTTCTAAATGAAAAATCTAACTACAATACTTAACGACAGAATATTGTAGTCAAACTCAGTTATTACGGAGCCGGCCGATGTCTGATCTTTATGAGATAACTTGACGCTCAAGGGGATACGATAGGATCACCACAGCAGGTTGCGAATACACAGTGTAGACTACCGCTGTTTTATTGTGGTAACATGTTTGTTTAGAAAGCATTCGCAAAATAATATGTAAACCAATACAAGTAATTCGCATCACATGGAGGCAGTCAATATTTGCTTAAAAGTCAACAAAAAAGTTCAGACTAAAAATCGTATTTAATCAAGTTATACAATTTAATTGCGTCTCTGTCCCATTAGATGTTTCGCTGGCGATTGTTTTTGCACATGTTGTATGTGCTGTCATAGAAACACAATTTTCGTATAAATTATTAAGTTATTTCATAACGTGCCTTGAACTATTTTCTCATCTTGAGAGTTTAAACTTGTATTATACTGTGAATAGCACCTGTTGTACTTCAACGATGATATTTCTCTGAAGACTTTGACATAAAAACAAGTTATGAATGAACACAACTGCAAATAGACATACATTATGAAAATAATTGTATAAATTTTATATTTATTAAGCATCTTTATGAATGACCAGGATGGTTAAAAGGCTTTTCTATTTAATATATAGTTTAAGTTATTAATAGTATTTCAATTAAGAACATTTTTTTATAATTGTATTTTATTTTGTAGTTGTTTTTTACACACATATATTTAAAAATAAATAAAATACATTTAATTAATTAAACATGGTTAAAATTTCAGCACCAAATAAATAAATAAATGCATGAGTATCTGAATGAATGAATGAATAAATAAATTAATTAATTAATTAATAAATAAATAAATAAATAAATGAACGAAGGCATGGCAATTTTAGCAAAATTTAATTATTTGACATTGAGAATCAAGGTGATTCAAAGGTCAAGGTAACATTCAACTTTCCAGGTACAGAACCCTCATGATAGTATGAAAGTATTTGAAGTTTGAAAGCAATAGTCTTGATACTTTAGAAGTAAAGTGGATGTAAACACAAAATTTAGCCATATATTCAAAGTTACTAAGTTGAAAAAGGGCCATAATTCCGTCAAAATTACAACCAAAGTTATGCAACTTGTCCTGTACAGTCCCCTTATGATAGTTTGCGAGTGTTCCAAGTCTGAAAGCAAAAGCTATGATACTTTAGGATTAACGTTGACCAAGACACAACACATAACGAAATTTTCAATTTTTAAAGTAACAAGGGGCCATAATTCTGTCAAAATGACAGTGAGAGTTACATGACTTTGCCTGCACAGTCCCCTTAAAAACAAAGAAAAAACGAACGAACCAGCGAACGAACCAACAAACCAATGAACAAACGCACGAACGCTCGAACACAACACGCACAAACGAACGAACAAACGGGCGGACGAACGGATGGAAGAATTAATGAATGAATGAATGAATGAATAAATAGATTAATAAATAAATAAACATATAAATACTTAAATAAATAATTACATAAATAAATAAATAAATAAATAAATAAATTAATTAATTAAATAAATAAATGAACGAAAGAACGAACGAATGAATGAATAATTGTATCAATGTATGAATGAATGAATGAATAAATAAATGAAACCCTGTTCCATCAACACTTCTTTTTTTATTATTATTTTGGTATTCAATACTTAAATATAATTTAACTATCAACAAATCCCTAGTGTTTTCAAAATTATGAATCTATTGTACATTGCACAGATATGACACATTTAATAAACCACTCGGTAACAAGATTCACTTAAGTCTGTATTATATTCAAGTTTAAAAAGTTCCAAAAATAAATATTTATATTTAATATTGCACTTTTTTTCATTGTGTTAAAGACCAAAAAGGGCGTTTTAAAATAAATAATCGAGAAGATCGAGATACCGTCACCTAATCCCTTTTTCCTTCTTTATCTATAAATAAACTGTTTATTTATAGATCTTTGAGCCAGGTTATCTAGAGGCTAACCCCGTAACAAATGGTATGATGGTAATACCATTTCCTGACCATACAGCGTAACTCCGTTAACCAAAGGCCTCTTGAACAGTTTAACTCGAGTCGTATAGGGTGATGATACATGAACATCGATGACTGTCCATTTAATTCTTTTAAAACATTACCTGGACAAACTGACAATTTATTTCTTGTATTTTGTCACATTATTTTCTAGATTGTGTTCCCTGTACATATCTCGAATAAAACACTTGACTTGTTTATCTTGTTGACACTGATTGATCTCGTATTGTAACAAATTGCGGTAACATAAGCGGCTAAATGTGACAAATGACCAAACGCTGCAGCTACATGTATTCTATTCAATTTAATGATTAATAGACAAATTAACAATTAACAAATTATTTAGAATGAAAACGTCACCTTATAATATTGTTATGAAAAATAAATAGGAGACTATATGTGACGATTTTAGCCGGTATATTATCCTTTAGGTTCATTATTCTTTGTGTTCATTCCTATTGTTTTCATTAAAACGAAACTACGTTTCCCGTTTGCAAGTATTTAAATTTTCGGTAAGTTCGACGCAAATATTAATTTGTTGATGAAACCATCGAGACTGGGATGATCAGTTACCATTCGTTATGAAGGCTTATAGGTCATCGGAGCACGAAACTACTGATGTCACCCCAACTCTTATGATGCTTGGATGTGAAACGACTATCCCTCTGGACCTAGCATACGATATGCCAGCAAATGCTTAATCTACACCACCTAACGAATATGTGTGGCTGTTTCAAGAACAGCTTGAAAACGCTCATGCATTTATTCGTACATACACTGTTAAGGCAATTGAAAGGCAGTGGCAGTATCATTACAGTTCTCTTGCCTATGAACATTTCAAAGTAGGGAATTTAGTATATGTAATCTTTCCGATTAAACGTTTAGAGTGGTCTCAAAAATGTAGTTCTAACTGGCATGGGCCGTTTCCGACTATTAAAAAAGAGGAATTGTGTTAGGTCCGGATCTGTGCAGGTAATACACTCAGATAGATTTAGGAAAGTGAGATCTCAAGAATAGATGTTGTTAAAGCATTTGTTGTACATTTAGATATAGAATATTGTAAGCGGGAGGCGTGGTTAGTGTGACGATTTTGGCCGATATTTAATACTTAAGGTTCATTATTCTTTGAATTCATTCATAGTATTTTCATCAAAACAAAAGTACGATTCCCGTTTGTAAGTATTTAACTGTTCGGTATGTTCTACGCACAAAGTGTGCGCATCTTCGATTGATCATTGTATTTTCATGTACACAGTTTAACGATCAAATAATACAAGTCGGTTATTAACATGCACACTATGTATAACAGAATATAGTAGCAGTATATTACAATTACTGTTTGAAACGGTAGGGTTGTGTTTTCATGAAATGAAATAGTAGGGTTATGTCTTTAACAAGCGGGTCACGTAAACTATCAGTATATAAAGCGATCTTCTCCTGGGAGCAGATAGTCTGCGTTCGATTGCCGTTCAGATGACAACGTGTTTAACGCTTCGGCAACTATATATAGATCATATCGTCACCCTAGTGCAAAACAGTGATAAGTCCATATTTCAAAATTGTACAGGAGAGTAAAAAAACTGATTGTTACAAAAGATTGAGCTTTGATTTTAACACTGTTAACATTTTCATACAGTTTTAAAACTAAAGATATATTATATAAATTTTCAGTATATTGCTACTAAGTAATATTATATTTGATGAATTTGCACATAACGTTATTTGGCACTGAAATATTTTTAGTGCGATACTGTAACAAGTGCACGTATTACTATATTGCACTGGACTTTTCTTTGTGCAATAACTGAATAAGGTAAGTTATTTCATGTATGGTTTAACCTTTAACAATTTACTGATTTTGTTGTTAAACCAAGAATAAAATTTTTAAGGATATTGAACACAAAAAAAGTTAACACCAATGTTGATGTTGGAAGCAAAATTGTGAGTACTGGGGTTTTGCCATGGCTAGCATTATGAATCTTTTTAAGATTAAATTAATTTAATTTTTCATTTTTAAAGAAGCATCTTGCATATTAATGAAAAGACACATGTATTGCTTGATAATTTATTTATAATCTTTAAACAATAATATTACACTGGAAATTCATTTAACATACTTATATTTGTAACAACGAGCACAGAAATTTAGTTTGTAAACTTCAGAAAAATTATTTTAATTTGAACAGGCAAAAATTGAGGAGTATGACAACATCACCTTACATTGATCCAGTATACTTCGGCTAATCTTATTTAATGCGAGTTCAATTCAATTTGTTGAATTTGAATGACACAAAGTTTAACCAATGAAACAAACGAGACATCTTTTACTACATGGCTTTTTTTTCTATATGGATGAATCATTACAATTTCATGGCTTCACCTTGGCTGAAGTTGACAGTACTTTCATCTTGAATTTTACTGTCACACACCCAGTATTGATATATAAAAAAGGCTACTGATAAGCCCACATACACTTTTAATAAAACTGGATAATTGTGTTGCACTTTTTCAACTTAAAGTAGATAAAAGGTCAAGTTATCTTTAAAAATTGTGTTGCAAAATACCGTGATATCTTTCAAAACACTACAGGAAAAAAATCAAGCATACATTTGATCATTATTGTAGCTTAGAGTACAAAGAACATGGAACTACGGCTACCTTCAACCATAGAACAACGGTTAAATCTTGCTTATCTCTCACAGGGCAATTTTTTGTAAAATGCATGATATGCACAAGTTAATGTGTTGTTTTCACACAATTTCACTAGACTGTTATATTTGACCTGAGGAATGATCTGCTTGTAACCAGGCCTGAAAAGTCCTTTCAGACAAACCAATTGTTTGTCTGTGTTTCTGAGTTTTAAAAATAAAAATTTAAACTATTGATGACCAAGATCATGATACTATAATCAATAATATCACAATGATGTCATAGTTTCTAGCTATGATGTCATCCTTTGGCCTTGATATATTACACTTATCACTTTATTACACCAAATAACTTTGCTGGAAATCAATACTATTTTGGTGCAATAAGTGAACATGTGCATGACATTTTCTTAAAAAGTACCAGTTAAAATGGAATACCATTCTGGTATTCATTGAGGACATGTATGGCATCATATTAGATCATGTTATGCAAAAAAGTCATTTTTGAAAGCAATGTCACTTATCACTGTTTTGCGCTAAGGTGACGATATACAATAGGAACTATCTGTGACTTTCGATGTCTTTTGAGTGGAAGTGACCCAAGCAACTTTGCGAATTAGCAATTGCGTGCAGGGTAGCTTAGAAACTCATATATTTGTCCGGGTCAGAGGTTTCCTTTGGTAATATTAGTCAATGCACGGGTCTGGTCTTTTAGGTAAGCCTGATGTCAAATTTATTATTTTCTCTTGCACTTCACAATAGTCTTACTTGCATAACGCATACATAGGACACTGACACTGTGCACACACTTTGATATATGTGCAAGACATCCTAGGTGACCTAAGTCAATCAAGACACCCTATGTGACCCAAGTTACTCAAGACATCCTAGATGAACCAAGACACTCGAGACACCCTAGGTGACCCGAGTCATCCAAGTGATCGAAGCCATCCAAGTCACGCATGACATACGAAACGGGCTTGTATAGTGATTAAACGTACATAATTCGAATAACACAATAATTATGAATCATCATTAGTTTTAATATTCATTGATTCCAGTTTAAATTGAGGAAATTGAGTATCTTATCAAACTGCTAAGGAAAGCCCCAGAAAAAAAACGAATGTTGAGAACATGTACACAAACTTTGGGTATCTTGCTGTTTATAAAATAAATGTTGCCATTGATAAGGAGTTGTGATACGTGTACGCTAATTGTACAACATTAATATGTATAAACACGTGAGCCGAATGTATATCCTCTCAACCCATTATTAAAAATGCAAATTATTGGTTGACAACTTCTCGATTCTTTGATACTAGCCTGATAACTGATTGTAATGTATATACTCTGCATAAATGAACGGTTTTGGTTTGATAATCACATTTTTTAATTTTTGATTTTTTTAAAGGCATTTATTTTGTAAGCTTAGGAGAGCTGATATAGATCAACGAGTGTCTGTTTTAAAAGATCAAGAATAGTTAGAAATTAAATTTCTACACAAATATTACGTAAAAAAACGGGTTCTAAGAAAAGAAAAATACGTGCAAGGACTATTCCCTCTAACGAAAGTAGATTATCAGCAGTCTGACGATCATGCATACTTTGAGTTTAACTAAGTAAACTGTATGATCCAGTTTCAAACAAAATGTGTTTTTTTTTTATTGTTGCAGAAGCATGTTTTTAAACTGTTTTAATAACAAACAAATATGTATAAATTACTTCAAACGTAAGGATGGTTTGATTCTTTATTTAAAGGTCTTTTTATTATAGTGTCACCCACATTTAAAGGGCCAGCCAATATGGCTTATGGGACACTTTTTGCGTGTAAACCATGTACGTCAAAACTCCTATTACTATGCCCGGCGGATAGAAGTCGGTAACCATTCATTTGTAACTAGCTCGCGTCTCACGAACCGGCCATATCGGAACAAGTCACATTACAAACATCCATCCTTCGACAAACGCTCCCCATGGGGCTCGAACCTTCGACCTCCCGATCCCGAGGAGGACGCCTTATCCACTAGGCCACGGCGACCGGTTATGCATGCTGCATGTGAAAACATTTGGTACAATCCAATAATGATGTATGCATTTAACACGCATTTACAGTTCGTGTTTTATTGTTCTTTATTGCAATATGGTCGTATGTTTGAATAATCATTTATAATACATAATATATTACAATGTGTGCTTGTTTATATTTGCTGTGCATATCATACTGCTCTTCTCGATGGCACGGATTTATCAGCAGAAGACTCCATGGTTATTGTCTCTTCAAGTTTTTGTTAAGTCTTCATCGAAGTTTGAGACTTATGTCCGTAACGATAGTATCCGAAATCATGTAATTCTATGTGTATGTTTTTCAGTTGCTTGTTTCAAATTGGAAAACCATACCGTCAGACAAGCGTATGACAAAGACCCTCGTTTCAAATCGTTTTTTTATATAAGACTTTGCATCTTTTGCGTTGTATCATAAAATATTTACTAACAAAACCTCATAAGTTTATAAAATGCAAAAACGTCTTTCTATACTTAAAATTGGCTTAAAATATTGGCAAAATCAAACAGGGACTTTGGAAGCTTGATGCTATGCTACCAGATGCTTCATTTAGTACCATTTATTAATGTATGGTTGTGATAGGTGTGCGGCAATACGTTTCATTTTGTCATTGTATTTACCTTTGATACTGCAGCTTTTTCTTGCTAAGCGTCAAAAGGGTAAAAATCAGAATAAAACACAAGTAATGCATGTCGCATAAATTAATGCTCTTGTAAGGCGGTTTTTGTATTTTCAATAATACATTTTATTTTGTTAAGGCTTAATAATATAACAGCTTACTCGTTCAAATACTTTCGAATCTTCGAATATTGTCATTAAATCTATTTTGTAACAAAACTATATAATTGGTAAAATTTGAAAATTACAACAGAATCAAGAAAATATGTTCAAAACAAATGTTTGACTTTCCCGGGATTCGAACAAGTCTTCATCGGGAACAAAATCTTACGCGCTATCACTGCGGAATACATATTATTAAATTCATAGCGTTTTTAAACGCTGTGTCCGTATCTTTTTAACACTTGCAATACTCCGAAGTGCTACTTTGTTTGTTTGAATATAATGCATACACTTCTTTAAGAATATATGACTATTTGTTAATTATTTCAATTTCGCAAAACTGTAAACAAGTCCCTTCAAATATTCAATTGTTTTTTTTCCATTGTATTATTTGCTGATGTTAATCTACAAATCACCGACACACGAGAACAATATGATAAACAAACACAATGAAGCACGCGTGCAACATTAACAAAAAAAACCAGCTTACTCATCAAGGGATCAATATAAACCTTTACAGAACTATATTAAGTGTTCGTAAATTGCGTCGTAACATGGATTTCATTGCGTGCTTAACTATGGAAGGGCATATTCGCTAGTCCATTTATATCGCTTAATGACAATTTTATATTGCTAAATGACAATTTATATTCCTTATAACACTTACATGTTGACAAATGTCAACTTCCGTTCGCTTTTGCGATTCTTAACATCATTTAATTACATATACTAGAAACATAATTGCACATGTCGTTTCTTTATAATTGTAAATCAAATAATCTCCTACGTATTAATGATCATTCATCATTTAGTACTTCTTTATTGAGGTTTATATCGCTTTATTGTTTGTACATCACATCTTTACACGAGTAATTAAATAAGCTCCGTACTAGTAATTAAACTAGCAAATCAACAAGACGGTAGCAATAAGCACTTAGCATTTTGAAAGGCATAAGGCAACTTAAAGGTAATCAAATGCGATTCATATAAAACGGCGAACCAAAAAAAACGGGATTATTATACTCCAAGTTATTTCTTGACAACTAAATCACTGACAATTTTTGGGCGAAAAAGCCTAGCGTCTGCGAGTCAGTAAAACGCAAGCTTGTTGTGTGTGCACAATCAAATCGATGCACATTTATATGTCTGTACTTGCGTCCGTCCATCTTCGCACGCCAGTCACAAAGTACGTCAATTATTAAATCAGCAAACCTAACTTTGACGCAAATCTTATAATTTCGACAAAAGTGGTCTAAACACAGGATATTTTGTACACTCACCACAATTGTCTCCCTGTATAAAAATTTGCGTTAGAAATCCAAGTTCTTATAGGTTCCCTGAAATCTAATAAAAAAGTTTATGCATAGAAAGATTCACGAAGAAACAATAAGATAGCCACTTGAAAAATTGAACAGATATGATTTATCTGTTCTCTCAAGAATATAGGATTAATATACATCGAGTAAACATTATAACAATAACTATTACAGCAATATTGATGTAACTGATGGAAATGGCATAAGACGAAAGGACGAAAAGTCCATTGTAATTTCGCAGAAATTACCTTCCATACTTCACAATGTTCTCTGTTCAAAATATTTTTATTTTTATTTCTTTCTGATACCATTAATGACGCTTGAAGCACTCACTTATTATTTATAATCAATAGCGTGTCTGTTACATTATAGTTTGCATGCAAATCCGTACAGCCAGTATTGGAAAACAAGCATTTTGTAAAAAGTTTTAATTTACGTTCTGAGTTTAGAATTCCATTCCGAAGAATAATTAATTAATGGAAAAAGGATCGATCAACGAGTGGCAGATTGTATCTTGTTGAATAATTGTTAGGTTTTCCACATTTTATCGATTCTATCGATTGTGCTTCTGTAAGCAGCGGTGATGTACACACTGTCCCGTATAACCTAAAAGGCAGCGTAGGCAAATGTTCATGGGCCCCACGTCATTAAGAGGCTCCATGAGACCTTGATGACAAAATACTTTCTTACTTAGCCTAATGTAATGACTTGACAAAGCGAAATTGTGTTATATCAATATAATTAATCACAATTTTGACATTTCTTACTAAGTACCTATTATTAATTATTAACAAAACCATATTGTTTTGCTTGTTATTTCGTTTTTCAAGCGGTTCATTAGGGAGCTCAGGCTGGAGCAGAATTAAATGTACCTTAACAGGATATTGCAACATTTAATGTGTTTACATCCTTCGAGCAGGCGTATTTTGCCTACTAAGGGACTGGGGAACCCGATTATTTTGGCGCAAATTTAATACGTGTTTTTTGCAAATCTCTTTGTTCGCAAGTAAAAAAACGACATCGATAGCTTGCGAAATTTTGTTGAATACGAGTATGTTTTATATATATAGGGGGTACTTAATGCTAGTAGATTGGTTTCCCGAATTCGCGTTTATTTTGTAGTTCACATAGTTCCTTATTAGTACGAAAGAGAAATTGTCTGCGCACACCTGTTTGAAATTGTTGCATTGTGACGGATGATTCTTTAAGAGCACATTGAATTCACACTCATGTACAGTGTTGGAATTAATCACACTTGCACGATTACTATTTAATACTTTTTTTTAGAAACATCGGTATTTAATTTTGGAAAATTCACAACACAGAGTATTAATGAATTTAAAATTTAATTTTCAACAAGCAAGTGTGTCAAACGTATTAATAGTTCAATAGGGACGGAGTCGGCGATTTCCTAAAAAAGGTAAAGACGACTCCTTATTTGCCATCAATTTTCATTCATCGACAATAAAATCAAAACACTTTTATATCAACTAGTAAAACATTTGACACGCGATAGTCAACTGCGATGACAAGATAATATTCAGACTCATTTATTACGTGATAGTAAATTGTGAGGGTGTATATTAAGGCTTGTCAAACAAACTTTTCAATACCATATAGGATGTTTTGCTTCAAGCTATCGTTTTTCAATACAGGTAGTCACTTCGCCAATCCACAAGTGCTGGTTGACATCAAACTGATCATTAACAACGTAAAACATAATCGAATGAGTTGATGTTAAGTTTACAACATAATTAAGTACGGTACATTATGAGCCGCGTTTAATGAAATAGTTGGTTTGCTTTGAATTATATGTATTTATATATTATACAAAAATACGAAAATTAAGTCTTATTTGTAAAAATGACTGGTATCAGAGGAAAACTTTACATATTTGAAATGGATGTATTTCGACGACACAAGTACACAGTTGAACGCGTGGAAAGATTGATTCAAAGAGGACATTTGTTGAAGTCAGACGCGTTTTTTAAACAAAGCTTTGGAAATGTCCGACTTGTACTTTATTGTGATGGCCAAGGACGTGAGTGTACACATTTTCTCACAACTGTGAAAACACAATTTGAGGCTTTAGGCAGAATAGCAAAACACGAGAATGGATCTAAATTGGAACCTTCTGTAAGCGTTTGTCATACACAATGCTACAGAAAACATCCTAGAGAATACACCGAAAGGATGTTTTCCGAGCTTGTTTTATTTAAAGGTGGTACTTCAAAGACAATCAATGACTTTAAAAAAGCACACAAAGATTTAAAAATCATTGTTTCATCACAGGAAGATTTAAAAAGAGACATTAATCTTTTGTTGGAGCGATATGTTTGCTCGGTACTTCGACCGATGGTAGACAATGCGATAAATAACCGAAATGAAAAAAGTAAAGTTCGCGGAACGAAACGCATGCTAGAACAATCTCACAGTCAGCTAGTGGTACGGAAGACTGCTACTGTCAGGAGAGTCGAGACTATTGTTGGCGATCACGAGCGAAATAGATTAAAATCGATCAAGAGAAATGCATCTGAGCTAGAAAGCGGATTTAAAGGATCAGGTAAAATGTTAAATGTTGAATCATAAATAACTAAGGTGTCATCATAGGTCGATTTCTGCACTTTTCCTCTTTACATTACCAGTTTCCCGATAATTGCATTGGTGGAATTATAAAAAATAGATGGCCCTTTAAGCACTGAAATATCACTGCAAACCAAACATGTTTTGTAATCAAACGTTTAATAGTTAGTAAAAGCTGATTAGTTGAAAATCCCAGTGTTTAAACGTTTCTTCATGTTAAAATTGAGCACCTAAGTTAAATTGCTATATTTTATTCGGTTATTTGAATAGACATGTTCATAGATTTACTACGTAAAGGTTTTCAAGACATTGTCATAGATTCAAACCATTTTTAAACCATATTCAACAAGCTAGACCGTTTATATACCACAAAGTAAACTATCAAAATGATATCGTTAAGTGTATTAAGATTCATCATTTTCATACAAATTAAAGCGAGTATAAGGATTTTTACCGCAAAATACGTGAATTAGTTGCTTGCATTTAACAGAACATTTGTTTCTGTGTTAGACCTGAATATCCCAGTGGAATTAAAATACTCGTTTGTGTCTGGTTTGATGTTCGGTGAAGACATTATTCCATCTGTTTTATTACAATTATTTTAAATTATTCATTTAATAACACCCTAAGTTGAAAAACTGAAGAGCGCACGAATATACGCAATATTTTTTAACACATTTTTTTATAAACATGTATAGGAAAAAGGTTAAAAACCTCTACAACTGCTGAAGAAGACAGACACAGTATGGATATCTTGTTGTTAGATGTTAAGGCGTTGTTCCAGAGTCAGAATGGCCAGGCTTTGAGTACACAAAGACACTGGAATTGAATCCTAAGGTAAATTCGACGTTATGTATTTAGATATGTATGATACATTAGACACGCTTTATAAACGCAGCCCATATAATTGTCGTTTTCATTTATTTATTTAGGACTATTTCTTCGTTTGTAGCAGTACTACATACATTAACCTGCTCACACCTGTAATAATTTTTGTATAACCCGTAACACACGGACAATAAATATAATACTAATTTTGTTGAAACCTATGCATTTTAGCTCGATTGCATTGAACCTACTTTCTACTTATTTGAAACGCTATCGAGTCCGTTACCTGGACTTAGAACCAGTACTTGGGGAGATCTAAAGAACGCCCCCACAGTATGGATCGAATCCGTTACCTCCCTGTTGCTAGGTAGACAACCATAACACAAAGGCGACCTATTATAGAATAATAATAATATAATACTTGCAATGCATTGCAGATTGTTAAAACTCTGTATCAACTAGACACCTGTTTAATCGGATGTGGATATCAGCATAATGTTCTTGAAATAATATTGGACAGAGAAATAAATAAAAAACTTAATGGTAAAATAATCCAGACATTGGCAAAGTACAACATTGAGAAATATCATCTCAACTACGGTCTCTGCATTTATACTCCGTTAGCGGGAATAAATGTTGGCACTCCCATTGGAAGGCGTGGACGAACTGCTACTTTAGGAGGATTTGCAAAACATGAAATAGCCAAGTATGCATTAACGGCTCGTCACTTTATAGACCAGCAAGATGGCATGATATACTATATTAATGATAATGGATACTCTGAGTGTATTGCCGTAAAAACGCCCCCAGCTAGACGTGAGAGGGGCGAGCTTGATATTGCTGCAGTAAAAATATTGCCCCAGGTAGAAATTAACGACATGCGTTTCAAAGACTCCACAAGAAGACCAGCAGAGTCCATTCTGTTCCGCTTCCAAGAAACACACGAAAGAGAAGTACGACGTTTATTGCAAGGAGAGCTAGTTTTCGCATGGACGGCAAACTCACCTGTATTCCCGAGCGTTGGAAGAATTGTCGTGCCCCTGTTTGAAAGACCAACTGGAAAACATAAATATGTTCTCATTGTTAATGAGAGTTCTAGCCAAGCTGGAAGGTTTGGGCAGGAAGCATTCGGTAAACCCGGAGATAGTGGAGCTATCGCATGCATCGACGACAAAGACGGGAATGGCGTCCACGTTATCTCAATGTTCATGGGGAAATATGAAGGACAAGATACCACTCACTTCTTGACTCTGCCACTGCAACAAGGTTTAAAACAGATAAACAGGGAACTAGGAAGCCATATGATACTGTGTTAAATCGAACAGTAACAGATGATGAAATGCAAAATACTTATTTTAGCTCCATGTAACAAAATGTTAAAACTGTAAGCCATGCTAAGATTGACAAATGCATTTTGTTATTTATATGTGCAACTTGTGATAATGGTCATTTGTAAAAAGAAAAAATTTCTACATTTGTTTTTTGCTAATTCATGATAGATCTCTTGATATGTCATACTTAATATTCCGTTTGCATATACAAAAATCTCATATCTTCCTTTCTCATTGTATGAGTGATGATTGACGTGTTTATTCATTTACTAATTTGCTGTTATTATATATATGTTTTATTGTATTAAGCATATGATCGTTATACGAAACACACTACTTTTATCGTCTACTGTTTACCGTGTTTATTATATAATATTATCTATATATGATTAAACTTTATAAAATGTGACGAGTCGTTTGGAACACTACGTAAACGTTGCACATCAATAACATTATCATTATTGTCAGTTGCTTGAGTGACGTGGTGGTAACGTAGCGATTAATCGGTGGCCACTATTACTATTCGAATACGCGCCGACATGCCAATGACAAGAGTGCCAACGAAACAGCACATCGTTAGGAATTGAATTTCACTTCGATTAATATTTTCATTTTGATATCCGTAATGCAAATTTTAACCGTTAAAGTTTTTGGTTAAGTGACAATGATTCAGTGCATCCATATTTTTTATTGACTTTTTATGTAATGTTTATTTCAACTTAATATCGTAAATCATGTTGATAAATTAATGGTATCTACTCTTATAATATTCAATTTTATCGCTTTTTGAATTGAAACACTATATTTCCATTATTTGAAGATATTTAGTAGTTACCAATAATAGTGTCGTAAATATTTTAAAAATGCGCATTTATCGATACGAATTATCGACAATGCCAATTTAATACTGATGTGATGAAAAATGACAATCGTATTACGTATATTCATTTACAAGGTATAGTATGACATCATGAATACTTCATCTCTTTCTGTACGGTGAATAGGTAATATTAAATGAAAAGAAAATGTATTGATCTTTATTTACGTGTCATAAAATCCAGCTGAAAGAACTAAATAATGAAAGCTGTGTCCAATTTTACATACAGACAAACACTTAAACATACTGTTCACTTCCACAAATAAGGTGATATATTTAACATATCAATGCCGAAAAGAATAAATTTATCTTAAAGGGTGTTGCGCAAATTCGGTGAATTGTTTGTCATTAATATATTTATAAACTTAAGGGTTCAAATAAATCAAACAAATAGTATGTACACAGACTTAAAACATGGTATAAAAGTTTGTTGTTTTTTTTTGGCCGAATCAGCAAAACTTGTATTTGACCACATACTAAACTTAATATACAAAATATGATAAAATATATCAGTCAAGTGTAACACCACTTAATTAACATAAGTTTACGCATACATTAATGTTATTAGCATGAATACACATATTATGTAACAATGACATATCGACATATCGAATACAATATCATCTTTAGTCATGAGAAAACTTATTATTCTCTATTCTCCAAATATTTGGAAGTTATCATCATTAGCACAGCAGAAACAGCAGCGGCATTATAATCTTTCAAATCACCATTATCATTATAAGAAGTAACTGAAATTCTTTTTTTATAAATAACAAAATGCGTAATACAGGTCGACATAAGAATACTATGTGACAGTTGTTCATATCCTCTCGACCTTCCGAATGAATAAACATCAGCGTCAGATATTAATGTTGAACGTCTGAGCTGCTACGCGGAGGCGGGCTTTCCTGCACGCATACACGTTCTGGATTCGAAACACGGGACTGGCGCACTGTTTAAAAGAATGTAACAAGTTTCTATTTCTCTTATAAAGATGTTAAACTTTTCCAGATAATATAGTTGTGTTGTTAAATTTATATATTGCATGACATTTTTTTCACCAATGAGAACATTTGTAAACGAGCTCTTTTACGTCAGTGACCGTATACGAATAATAGATATTATCCAGCTAGACATGTGATGCTATACAAACAGAAGATTCATGCTGACAAGCCTTATCAAATGTTTGAATAATTTAACATGAGCGTTACATTGAGACATTATATCCTGAACAAAAACTATTAGGTTTGTGTTTTCATCTATGAATAGGCAGTTTGTAGTTTATTGTTCTGTATGTATATGAAATTCGTTTATATTACATGCACTTGGCAAACAAACAGAGAGCTTTTCTGACAAATATTTCATTTGTCATCATAAACGGCTGAAATGATTTTCACCTTGCTAGGCAACATCAGCGGTTATTGGTTTGTTCAACTGATTTTTGTGAAATGAACTCTAACATAATGGAAGACAATTACGTCAACCTATTCGTTAATTATTTGTTCACTTTTCTAGAATGGTTATCTATCACACATGCATTGATACACAGCTAGGTCACACTGCTCTAAGAGCACTGAACTCATAATTGCGATTCAGGAAATACTTTTTTCACTTTTGTTATGTTGAGTGGCTGTTAAACACATTCTCGCTATATCTAATAATCAAGAGTTTACAAACGTCTCGCGGAAAATTGCTGGCCATTTCTTGAAGTTATTGTTCTGTAATAATTTAATTTATTAATGTTTATGACACAATCACGTGTACGTGTGTTTGTCTTCTTTGCAAATTAAATATATGTGGGATACTATTTAAATTGCTTCTCCCATAGTTGTTTGTTTATTGTAAAGGCATTTGTATCGCATAACCTGATCAAGCTGTATTGGAGAGTGCTTATGGTTGGTATAAACTTATTGTAACCTCAGATGAAAAAGTGTCATGCCTGTTTTGATGTGTTCTTCAAGCACAACTGCATACTGGTGTTCAGTTTTGAATTATCTTCTAGATAATAACTACAGCGAGATATATTTTTTCAGCATTTTGGTATCTTCAGTGAAAGAGAATACTGATCAAGCTAAAGGTTCAAGCGCGTAGAATGCTGATATGGCCAGCACGAAGTGCGTGGTAAAAGAGACATAACTCATGCTCTCTTGTTTTGGGAGTTATTTCCCTTTGTTATTTTTAATACTTTAATTTTTGCCGGAACTTATTTTGAAAATAAAAAGAAGTATCGACTACAAACATTATTGGTAGATAGCTCCCATAGGGCGGAAGGGAAATGCTCGAAAGCTGTAACTCAAGCTCATATTTTCACAATTATTTCCTTTTTTTCAAAGCATGTCTTAAAGTTTCCAAGTATGTAAATTTTAGTGAGGTATTGCTCCCATATTTTCCATTTATGCCGTTTGTTATTTGTTTTAACATATGTTGTCTGGATCATTGATCTAAAACAATTATAGTTTGAAGAAAGATATATTTAATGGATGAGCAATGCCATTGATAAAACAATATATATATATATATATATATATATATATATATATATATATATATATATATATATATATATATATATATATATGGTTGGTATCAATTAGAAACGTAATATGTACATACGAATTCACCGAAGCGCTCAAGAGCCATAATTTGAAATCGACTTTGTAAATTGCATTTTCAATTATCCCGTTGCATATTTTGCAAATGCAACGAATCTTAACATTTAAATTCATTGTTATAAAGATCTCAATTAGATCTCATCATCATCATCATCATCATCATCATCATCATAATTATCATCATCATCATCATCATCATCATCATCACCATCATCATCATCATCATCATCATCATCATTATCCTCCTCCTCCTCCTCCTCCTCCTCATCATCATCATCCAGAAAGCATCATCATCATCATCATCATCATCCAGAAAGCATCGTCATCATCATCATCATCATCATCATAATGATTGTCTAGAAAGCATCATCATCATCATCATCATCATCATAATGATTGTCTAGAAAGCATCATCATCATCATGATTGTCATCTTTACAACTACTACCTGTATCAGAAGTATCTTGGCTTTTTATAAATTGCCGTAAGAAAAGAGAAATTGCTTAAAGTTACCATGAACATAGTGCATTAGGATGCACTATGCAAATTCGTGAAGAAGCTTATATAAAAGAACGAAATTAATTAAATCATGGTTCACCATTGTATTAGGGCAGCCTATCATAATATTCATGGTTAGACCGTAGTCATCTACTATCGAGGAAATAAATTAACAATACCATGAATATATAATCATATAATCCAACCAAATATCATGGTAATACTCATTGTCAAACCATGGTTGAAAGCAATACATCACGTTGTGCACGAAATTTGTTAGTTTGTTATTACCATAAACCGTAGTCTTTATACAGAAAATGGTCTATCATGGTCATCAAAGCGGCAATACGCAAAGGAATGAACAATGGATAGCCCATGGATAAAAGACAGGTTTCTCAAGGTCAACCATGGTCTTTTAAACGTGGTCCACCATGTTTTAAACACGGCCAGTCATGTTTCTACTCTGTTCATTTCACAGGAATGGTCTCTGTTGGAGACCTTTCCGGTGTTATATACTCAACCACTGATCCAATCGTGATACATCTCCGGAATCCTCCGTAACTGCTGATCCAGAGTGCCACTGACCTGGAGTTCGTTATGTAGGATGCTGCGTGCGAGCCGGGAAGAGGACAATTACAACGAGCGATGCATGGTATAGGGGAGATAATCCTGGGTTATGGTTAGGTTAGGGTTAGGATTAGGGGTTGGGTTAGGGTTAAGGTATGGGTTAAGGCAAATCCTAACCCGAACCCGACCCCTTACCCTAACCCTAACCCTCTAACCCCCCCCCCCATGCACATAACAATACCATGCCTCGCTCGTTGTCGTTGTCCGCTTCCAAAATTAACCGCGTGTTTGTAGACGTAACTTTTTTTTGGTTACTGTCTAACCGGAATTTTTGTACATTAATTTACCTTCAATAACCAAATAAATTCTATGGATATATTTCAATATATGCTACTAATGCATGTATGCTGAGCTGCAGATCAGACGCTTAAAGTCGTAAAAAATGAATTAAATTTAGTAAAAAAGTAGACTTTAATTCTGTGCGTACGGTTACACATTGGAAAAATAAAATAAGAATTCAAAATGTGTGATCATGCGTAAAACTCTATATCAATGCATATAATGTAAACATTTTATCAATAGCTCCCACTCGTCTAAGCCCTCATTACAATTATGGAATCAACAGCACTTTAACGTTATTATGAATAACAGACCGTCTTTAAAACAGTCGAAAAGCCGAACGTTTTCCATTATCTAGTCTTTTTTTCGGATAAAGTCTGCTGTAACCCGGCAATTGTCATGAGTTCTTCTTAGACTATAAATCTAAATGCGGATGTGCCAAATATTATACTTTCCTGAAAAAAGGAATTAATAATAATTTGTTCACCTTGTTTTCCGGAGCTATTCGTCAGGAAATAATGGTATGAATGCACCAAGATTAATGTGAATAATACAGGGTTTTAATATCCAAAATACTTAGTGGAGTTATGGTTCTTGTAAGATTTCTGATATTTTTTATATTTTTTATATGGCTCCATTCTATTGAAAACGATTGACAGAGCATATTGTAGGAGAAACCATAATTTTGATCTTCAAGTTTATATGTACTTTGCGGGCTTAAATTGTACTATTGTTTGTTATTTTCCTAATGTAAAAATGGCGAGACAAACCTTCAATATTTTCGTCCAGATCAGCGATAACCCCACAGCCATCCCTGTGCCCAAAATACTATAATATAAGCAGTAGAAAAGTAAACATTGCTCACACTAAACTTAGAACTATGTGAAGTAGTTTAAACTATGATATTTTCTGAAAATCGTTTATTAGCCAAACCTTTAAAAGTCGTTTTAAAGTGGGTATACTTCATCTTACTAGATTATTCTAAATACCAATGATGAATAATACACTTGAATAAAGTTCTGAAGTTCAGAAGAAATGAAACCATGAAGTCAACGCAATGAGAGTTTTATGTAGTAGTTTTAACAGTCATAACACAATTTATGTAAAAGACAGGTTAAAGCTATTCAGTGCATATTTGTTCACACGACACATTAACACACGGTTTGATTCTGCAATAAATACGAGAAAACGTGTCTGCAAAGGCGAGGTGCTTTTAGATTCTGGCTAGTATAACATAACCTGGTCATTATGATTTTTTTTAACAATCCAACATTTTATTGATATAATCCATAACAGTATGCACAAGGGGTAAGAACTGACCATTCTTCAGGATTCACATTAATACAGACTTTATTAGCTCATCGATTGAGCTCCTCTACAATCCGCATTTAAAACATTTATCAGCTGAGTGATATGCCATTTAGGCCCCCCGGTTAATGCTTGTTTGTATATTTACTCTCTCATGGTAATGGTTTACCATTACACTATATTTAATGTAACAACCATAGTGCATCAAGGAGCGTTCAATGATCTGTTTGTTGACTGTGTTATTTTTTATCTTCACTTAATGTGTGACTTGTTCTTGATAGTATATTTGATGACAAATATCACTTCGGCATGTCTGATATCAGGCCACCCATAGACGATTCATTATCTTGTTATTTACAACAAAAGACTGTTAAACCCACCAAGAACGATGGCCAATACTAACATATATGTCTCAAAGTGCCCAATCATACCTTAAATGACCAAGCATTAATAAGATAAGTAATTGTTTGATTAAATTACATTCCATCATCGACAAGACAGTGATAAGCCCATGGATTTAGTGTGCACACATTGTATCTACACAACATATCAATATGGAGATAAATTGCTTCACGATGTGTTTTTGCCACGGTTCAGTGTAAAACTATTGTATCTGCTTAACATCTCGATATGTAATATATATTTTTACAATCAACCCTTACTTTGTGTGCGGTATCTTGATGAGCCGTTTATCAAAGCTTCCTTATTAACTGTCGTAATTTATTTTTTCGGCAGGATCTTATAAAGGGATTACAGTGCTTTATTCAAGTTCAACTGTGTTTGTTTTTAGGCATAAATATTGCTTACATAAAAATGCGCACGTAGGTGATAAGCCTTTTAATAACAAGCGAACCTTCATTTATATCTATGATTTCACGGCACCAAAGTTTCACAAGTTGAAAATGTCAACAAATAAGCCATTCATGCAAAGCATCAAATCGGCGCAATTATACCGTTGTTTGCGACACAAGTTAAAATAAATCGTATATGCGAGTATTTTTTCCAAACTAAATGACTTTTAAAATTAGAACACATTTCTATAAGTCTGACTTGTTTAAAAGATAATTACACGTATAATATTATCATTTCTTCTTAACTTGCTGCATAATAATGTATGCAAGAACAATGTTTGTTTTTATATTTTAATTTACATTTATAACCTTGATTAGAAAACAAGCGATAATACTTTAGCCTTATTCATTGATTTTATATTATATATGCTGTACTCCAACAAACAGTTCAATCCGGCTATTACTTCGTATTTTCACAAAGATGATTTCAAGTGCATTACTAAATTTAAATAAATTTGAAGGCATCTGACAACGAAATAAATAATGGCTAAGAACAGCAAACTTGCTTTATTAATACTGGTCTTATATCTTAACTTATTAACTATGAAAAGAGAAAAAACTGTAAATTAAAATGAAACTGAATTTGAAAAAAACAAACAAAAAATATATAAATTTACTTAAATCTATTTAAATCTTTATATTTATAACAACTTAGATATATAAAACTCAGTCTTTTTCACCTGTTATTATTTCTATTCGGACCATGTTTGTTTGATTTTAAAGTATAAATCTTAATAAGATGTACATGAAAAATACTTGGACGAAAACCTATTAAGTTCATGCAAATGTTGCACTTGAAGTCTGGTATACTATTGGTCGGTCAATAAGAAGTTTTAGTCTACATTAGTTATTTTAACCCATTTGAAGAAACAAAATCTCATTTATAAATGACCAATTGCTTTTCATAAATCAAGAATTAAGACGCTTTGTTCCTCATTATTTGGAAATGCTTTTTAAACAAAATTTCAAATAACGCTATAAATGATAATTGATATTATACGGGTTACGGTAAACAATTATATTTACGATCTAGTTATCTAGATCATATGAACAAAAACAGTTTGTTGCATGAACTAATGATTTTTTTCAAACATAAATAATTGATGTAAAATGCTTGCAGGAATAGTATTTACGGTTTAAGAAGGCATTTTCTTTTTGTTTAAATGGATATTTTTGAAAATTATATTTTTTATGAATATTTGGCAAAAAGGGGTTACGAACTTTCACATAATTTAATTAATTTAACTGGTAGCATGAGTAGCATGAAACATTTTTTAGACATAAGTTATTGATGACAAATGAGTGCACAGATAATATCTAGGGTCTTATACTGGTACCATGAGTAGCATGAAACAATTGTTTTTGAAACATAAGTTATTGATGACAAATGAGTGCAGAGAAAATATATAGGGTCTAATAAAGACTTTAATGCCTGTTTTAATATGTTAATCTGAAAATTACATTTTTCATCTTTTTGACAACAAGGTTGTTCGAACTTTAAAAAAATGTTATAGGAATTGAACCCCAAACTGGTACTATGATACTACTGGGAAACTTCACGAACGAATTTATAATTATAGTGTTTATTCTTGAAAATGTTTCGCCTCTATTCACTAAAATACCACTTTTGAAAAGAAAATTCATACAGAATGATGTTTACTTTTATTTTCAACAAGCACATAGCCTCTTTATATTCAGCCACAAGTTCTTTTCACCACTTAAAGAGTTACGTTACCTTTCTTTTACTAAATGAAAGCATTTTCCACACTTTCAGACATTTAAATAAAAATTTCACGTCTTAACAACACCCAAAGGCTAATAAATTAAGATATCAAGTACTCCCATACCAACATGACCATACAAGGTGGGACACCAAGCAACCCTAATTTGTTCATATTTTCCTATCAATTTGTTAAATGTGTATTGAATCATTTTATCGGAAAAAATATTTGTAATGGTATACAACAATTTTGTGGTCGAATATTTGATGAAAACATTAGAAATTTAAAAAAAACCTTGTCAGCTGAAATTTCCCATGTGGTAACGGAAATAATTGATCGTCGGTTTGCGAAAACAATATGTCGTGGCTTCCCAAAACAAGATGGTTGCACCCAAAGATTTTGGTGGTACTGATAATCACTGGTTGATAAATTAATGATTTTGATTCTCATTTGATACATTGGTGATTTTAAGGCTGATTAACTTGAAATGTTTTGTCGCTTGGTATATGGCTGTCGATAGATCTGTCCAATCGGTAATTTCCGTAACCACTCGTAAAATTGTCGCAGACACAAGTTTTAATCTAAATACTTATGTTTTACATATATATTCTACCACTTTCTTGCTAAATACTAATGCATGAATGATTGAAAAGTAATATTTCATTGTTTTCAGCCAAGAACACTGTCTATTACCGCAAAAAAACGTAACCACTTTTTTGGTTTACTATATTTTTTTTTAAATGGCTTGCATGCGGCATTGAATGTTCTGCAAGATAAATATGTCGACTTTCTTTATTGGATGATTGCGGAATGTTGAATCCAATCAGAAAATAGCTTTATTTAGACCCATGATAAGCGAGATAATAAAGTAACACTTTTGTTCCCTGCCGATTTCTGACATTTCTGAGTCCTAGAGTAGCCTCCCTTGTTGGTTCATGCTACATGTTGTGACACCTACAATTGTCAACAACATTTTAGCAATGCAAAACAACGGAGAGCAGTATTCTTGTGAGCATAGAAAGTAAAAAAAATATTTTTTGTCCCGTTTGATTTCAGAAAGAATAGTGTTTTGTTGAAAAGTACACTGTCTAAAGTGCAAGGTAATTTTGGAAAAAATGTTGAGTTATGAAAGAAATTTTAAGTACAATTGCGATGGCGGAATTGCTTGAGCGACCTCTCTAGCACGGCAGTACCTTAAATATAAAAGATGGTTAATATAAAACTATGTACTAAGAGTATCATTTTAAATACAATAAACAATTGAAATCAATGTAAGCCAATGTAATAATATTTAAGACAAACATTGCAATGCTATGGTATAAGATCTTTTTTTACTAGCATTCTAAAGAATACACACATGTTAACATCTATGTTTTAAACGTTTTCTTAAAATTAATACAAATTATTGGCTTATAACACAAAAAATCAAATTTATTAACCATACAAATTTATTAACCATACTAAAAGACTGTATTATCGAAATGAAATGGCCGTCTTTAAAATCTGAGAGTTGTAACAAGCGCAACAAGGCAGCGCCGTCAAGGATAAAAATGATAAAAGAACCCTTGCGTTTACGCTTAAGGATAACAATTGTGTATTTGTTTCAAAATTTGCGATATTTTATATCAGGTCACTGTCATTTGAACCTTTTCAACGTTGGGTGCAATTGTCACCGTACTGGGTATTTTAATATTATGCTATTTCGGTGGGTTAATCACAAAACTCCAAACGGAGATTACACAATATGGTGGTTATATGAGCGACATATATATGTATGTTTGTATTTATGATAAATATAATATGTTTTAATGACTCAAACAGCTGAAAACACAAATGAGGTAAAGACACACCCCCACCCAACCTAAGTAGTAAAGCAAGTTCAATATCACACACTTCATTTAACTGAGATAAGCATACAAAAACTACACTCTGGTTTGAACGTTCCTAAAGATAGAGGACCAGACTGTGTCCCAAACATTGAACTTTGGATCAATGCAGCTGAACTAGATCCAGCAATTCAATACATCTTCCAGAAATCATTGGGCTAATTGAAAATATCAACCGACTGGCGGAATGGAAACATCGCCCCTGTCTTCAAGAAAGGTGATGTTCAACTAGCAGAGAACTGTATATCTGTGTTTCTAGCATCAATATTTGGGCTGTCACGATACGCCGAGGGCGTACCGCGGTATATCGTGGTACGGCAACACTGTATCGCGGTACGTACCGCGATATTTTACAGAATATGTTCTGTGAAAAAAACAGCAGAATAACAAGTTTTACAAACTTTATTAAACTCAATAATCAGAAAACACTGGTATCATAGTATGACTAGAAACTGTAAAAGAAACTGTAATTAACTTGATAGAAGTAGTCATTGTTAATATTATTGTTCGCGTCTTTTTCTAAAATGTCCGCCATGTTGTTTACAATAGCTGTGACTACGATCTGTGTAAATCGAACGCTTCAAGGGCATGTTTAAAATGCGGAGTCAGCGGGCCCAGTATTGAAAATCCCTAGTGTTCTGACTCTTCCTCGGCTTATTCAGAATCTTAAGATAACATGATTCGGAAGTGCCATGCTTTGAACGATCGATATACTAAAGAAAGAAAATAAGAAATAGAATAAACATCTTTGGGATAATTATGAACTTATTTGCGCCGTATTTTAAACGTGAAAGTTAAACATCTACAAGTGGAAGCGCTTGCTAAACCTGGATATTAACGGATTATTTATTTAGCCCTTTTGAATCGCTTCTACATTTTTCAAAACGATATCTATATCAAAATAATTATGTAATGTATTTATATCTGTGCTAATATAATATTTAAAAAAACCGGTGCGGCAACGCCGTACCGCGGTGCGATTTTTTTCACGACATGCACCGCGATATACCAATATACCGGTGAATCGTGACAGCCCTAATCAATATCATGTTAAAACATCTGTAAAAACATACTAAATCATCAGGAACATAACAGCATATTCACTTCACTTAATCACCGATTCTACCTGCTTTGTGTTGCGAAACAAAACTGATTAAATCATTCGTGATCTGCCTCATAACTGAGACAGGGGAAACAAAATAGACAAAGCTATTCCCGATTTCTCGAAGCTTTTTGACAGCGTCTCGCATGAAAAAGTTCTAAGTAAATTGGCAAGTGCAGGCATAAGTTAAATATACCTTATCGATGGATCACTGAATACATGGCTTAAATACTTTCTTACCAACTACCATATGCAGGTTGTTCTAAACTTGGCGAACTCCACATCCACCCATGTTGACTCGGGAGTCCCTCAAGGAACCGTCCTCCACGTGTGCCATATAAACTACCCTCCTGACACAGTCAAGCCACAAGTACGGCTATTCGCCGACGTACTATATTATACCACATAGCCCTTCAAGAATACCTGAAAGCGTTAGGAACCAGGCCATCTTCATGGGGTATGCGATTTAACGTTAAGAAATGCTACATACTAAGTATACATAATCGGTCATCACACTTCTATAAACTTGTCAGACATTTCGCAAACAGGTCAAAGAAAACCAATAATTTGTGAATCCCATATCTTCCAACTAAACTTGGGACACCAACATCAACACAATACTAAAGAAAACCAATTGTATACTTGGATTCATAAGCAGAACCTTAAGCACTGCCCGATCACCTGCAGGAAAACAGCATTCTTAGCTTTAGGTAGATCCACCCTCGCGTACAGCTCTGAAGTCTGAGATCCACATCTAGCCAAGCACATGGAACAGATGAAAGGATCAAGCGATAAGCAGTCGGATAAATAACAGGGGATTATTGCTTACGGAAGGAAGGCTCTGTTACGTCCATGCTTAATTTACTGGAAATGCGAGTCAACAGCACAGACGCAAGATGAATCGACTTACCTTCCTGTACAAAGTAGTCATGGGGAAGATGCCAGCCATACCTTGTCATGACATATTAATATCAGTGGGAAATAAAGATGATAGATTCGTTTTTTTTTTGTTAGTTCTCTGAAATGCTCAAGGATTCGTAGAATTGTAACTGATATTGGAAAATTTATAAATATTTTGTACAATGATTGGCTTTCAAATTATACAATTGTGGACGTCACTATCCCGAACATTTAATTAGCATAATACAAAATGACTTTTTTGAAAGATAAATTGAAATCTTTTGTTTTAACTTTGTAGAAAAGAGCCATTTAACAAACAATTAGCTTCTGCTCCAAAATCGACTATTTTAAAACCTAGACATATTAACACTTGGTAATACAAATCATGATTCAAAAAAGGCGTTAATTATGTTGGAGATGTAATGCATATTTCTGAACGTTTCACCTCTTACAGTTATGACTAGTTTTGAAAATTTTTAACTTCCATCCAAATAACCTACTGTTACTGGGTGTAATTAACGCAGTGACAAGGTACATGAAAATCAGAAGCTCTAATGACACTAGATTATTTTAGCCTTTTACCCCCAAAAGCTTACGGTCTATCTTAGAAAACGCCAAGGTAACCGAAAATATGAATGCTATCGTTACAAAAAATGAGTCTGCGCCAGTGTGTATAGCTAAATGGTTTAACATTTCTATTTATATTGAAACAAAAAAATGGAGACATATTTTAAATATGCCTTTTCGTATGACACGGGAAACGAATTAACAGTGGTTTTAATATAGCATTGTACATATAATCATAAGTACAAACTCATTTTTATTCAAAATGTGCCACTATGGCCAACTGTATTTTTTCTGAAACTGATTGTGAAACTATTCAACATATGTTTTTGGAATATAAGCATGTCAATCAGTTGATTACAGATTTGTCTTCTGGGTGTATTTTTTTGATGTTATTAATATGCCTTCCTTTATACTGGGACAGACAAAAACGAATGGATCTGTAAACTTGTATGTTTTGATAAAAATGTGTATTTTTACCTGAAATCTTATACCCACTTTTAAAGAAGCGAAATCGCACCTGTCTTTGCACTACCATGTACGTAACGAAATTAATTATTGTAACGATTTGCGTACAAGTAAAGAATGGGAAGTTATGTTACCTCTTTTCCAGTGGTTGTCATAAGAGTCTTAAATTAATTATTTAACAATAAAAGTATTGGTTACACTGTGATGTATAATTTATAAGTTATAAATTGTATAAAAGGTGTTGTTATATGCATATAGTTCTTGTTAGCGATGTGCATTGTATCGCGTGGTGCCCTCGACCCCACACACCCATTGACGTGGAAAATATAATATATAAAACGAAAAAAATGATTATGGATGTTTTATTTGGAATAATATTATTTTGTAATCAAAAGTGCGTACATAATGCTTTTAATGTTCGTTTACATGATAATTTGTAAAATGAATGTGACGATGTATTATTTACATGGTTTGCTAACGCAATACCTAATGCTTGCGATAAAACAATAGCTGCTTATTTGAAGACTTTTTTTTATAAAATTAGATGATTTATGAGGTGCTGAAGGCACCTACAAACCGGTCTTGAGCCATTGGTCTTGATACGTCAAGCTGCCGTAAAAAAAAATGATGATTCTTATTGCGTTTCCCGCTCGTGGTAAGGGGGGGGGGAGTGGTTGTGGGGGGACGAGGATTCATATGTTTTTCTCATGATTCGGGGTAATGAATAAATCTTACAAATATCGCTGTTGCTTTAAAAAAACGAATACCTCATTTTGTGCACTTTTATAATTTTGACTTTGGGCTTACTTTACCGTCTGATGTGTATATATACTATGATATTATTCGCATGACACGCATGTGCATCTTTTATTATACATATATAAAACCATGCCTACATAATAAATTAAGTATCGTTTCAGCTCTTTTGATATGTTAGAAGGATGTCGCATCGTTTACCGACGTCTTCAGAATCTTCACTTTAGCGATGCTAAGGCAGAGTTTCCTATTATTTTATTGTTCTCTATTCCATTTCGGAATCTATTTGACAATACAAACAAGCTGTTTCATTTTTGATTTACTGTAATTGGTATGCCCCCGGTAGGGTGGCATATAGCAGTCGGACCGTCCGCTCGTCCGTCTGTCCGTCTGTCCGCCCGGCATCTCGTTTTCCGGTCTTTGTTCAAACACTTTAAATAATTGATCTGATATTTGTTGTGTGAGTCTACCTACATTACCTACAGATAAAGTGTGGGTTTTGTACCGGTCCATTGATCTTTTGCCAAGTTATGGGCTACTAATTTTCAGGCGACAAAGTTATGGGCTTTGGCCTCCTTAAATATCCGTTTTGAGTAGGTTTCTTTACGATCGCTTTGAAATAATTAGGTGATTTTTTGTATGTGAGTCTACCTTCATGACCTGCTGATAAAGTGTGAGCTGCATTTCTGCTCATGTATACATTTTTAGACATGTTATCTATAATAACCTTTTCCGGTGTTTTTTTTACGCAACGCTTTCAGGTATAGAGCTGATTTTTAGTATGTGCGTCCACCTATGTGACTTACATATGAAGTAAGATTGTTTTACCTGTACATTGATTATTGGCGAAGTTGAACGTAACACTTTCTTAAATAGCTGCTGTACGGCTTCAAAGCGCGGTAGTTTTTCCTTTAATTGCATCATCACAATATCCATTACTTAATACAATTTTAGAAATACACTTGTTTTTCATATTAGTCACCGTTATGTTTAAACAGTCTTTTCACCGTTGATATTGTTATTAAATGGCAATATGTTTTTAAACAAAGAAGGCCACTTGCGACATTCTCAAAGGCAAAAGTTTATCATTAATTTAATAAAAATTAATATATATGTTATTACAACTAATGATTGTTGATTCAATACTTTTGCTTTATATATTAATAAGCATACACATACATCAAACAGTGAACATACGTAAATCAAAGTATTTATCTTATTTAACTGGTCAAATATATCAAACTTAAGAACGATGATAATAGTCTGCATAGTCTTAAAATTCAGAATGTATAATTAAAATATCGCAAAAATTAATTCTCATTCTACCTTGGGTGAGGTTTTAAAATAACAAAGATATGCACTTCGTTAAGCACTTTTTCGTATACTGTGTTTAAGTTTCTCAGTTTTTATCAGTGTTAATATTACAAAGGTAGTTTTAATTTCATTCGCATCGTCATCAAATGTAAATGACGTCATCGTCGTTTCTTTCTTCAACGCCCTAAAATGTATCGCCCCCGACGTCGTTGACGACGGCAATGCTGTCAACACCAACGTAGGATATACCACGGACATTGTGAACCGCGACGTCGTCACCAACGCCCGAACAATTGTTGTAATTTTCTAAAACGTTTGACAGACGCAGGGCGACTCTTTCTTAAAATGCAATCACTTATTTTGACGTTAGAATAAAAGCTTATGAAAGTGCATAGACCGCATTTCAATAACCTCACGTTAAGGCAACACGCGAAAACCATGCATTTTACCAAAGACCGACAAACGTCGTTCTACTCGGATATTCGCCTTTAGAGACGATAAATCCGCAAAGTGTCATTGCGGACGACAATCGAATCATTTGCGAGTATGTACGGGTAGTTTTTGTTTCTCGCACTAGTTAAGCATACATCTCATGATCATCGCAAGGTTATTGCAGAGACGGCTTTTGATAATACCTCTGACAAAGATGTTTATACGTTTTAGTTATGAGTATAAAAAGAACAACAATATAATGCCCATTTAATTCTTGCAAAAACAATGTCCTCTATACAACCAAGTGCATTACCTGTTCACTTAACACGAAGTATGAATTTAATAGTCTATGATAAAATCGTGCGATCTCAAATTCGCTCACTAACATTCGCACAGAATAAGTTTTTCTTGCATGAAAGGATCATGCGGCATATTAGGACATTTAGACGGAAGTGTAAATGATGTGGATTATAATTGTTTCCTGACAAATAAATCAGAAAAGGTTATACATATTTTAATTCAGCATGTAAAATATCTTTTTTTACAAATTACTGGATATAAGTTCAAGTCTCGCCATGTAAACCCCTCTTCAACTCGTCGTATAAATGCAAGTACACAATCATCACACATAGTATTCTCTATTTATCCAACTCTTTATTGTTAAAATAAACACTCGTTATTTTATAACACTCCCTGTACGTCGGTAATCCAAACTGAGTTGGATAATTCAAAATGAAGAAAAAAATGTCGGCCGAAACTGAAACTGAAAGGTAGGTGATAATGTTATCATTTCTGCTACTTTAGTAACTATAAGGACGTAATTGTTCTACGCATGTGATAATGAATGTCTGACACACACATGCGTTTTGAGTTTTGCAATGATATAATAGTTTTCTAGTTAAAAACGATAAATTTGTCTTCGGAAAATGCTAATTTTCATAAAATGCTACCTATGTGTAATTATTTACACGTTAACTGACAAAAGAGCAAACGAAACTAAAACAGATATATGCCAAATTATATCATGAATGTCCTTTAAAATTTTACTTTTAACACCTAATGTGTTTCTGTGTTAAAATCATGTGTTTGCAGGACGGGTATACAAGTTTATGGATAAATCCAAACTGATATGAAAATTTATGTGGATAATAACCTAACTCAAAATGGATAATTCACAAACTGCGATATATTGAACATGTTTTCCAAAGACAGGTTGGATATTATTCTTTGAAAAAAACTATTTATGACCAAAAACTCACACGATGTGTATGATGGAATATAACAAATACTTTCAACGAACGTCCACATTCATTTATTTGTTATAATGAAAACAATTTCAACGGAACTTGCATATATATACAATTGAGTTTAGAAGCAAAATAAGCATGCGAACTTTACATTCCACGTACTTTTAAAAAATGTCCCTACTTATGATTAAATCACTTGATTTAAAGGGATTCGAGTTGAAGCTGCAGGTAAAAGTGGCACTTGCCTGCTGATTCATGTATTTGTCACCATATTAAAGGTTTCGAATTTATTTGAGGCATTACTGATCTAATTCATTATATATTATACTTGTACTTATATATTACTTTGATAACGCCATTTTCAATAGTGAGTTGCTGATGTTGTTCATCTATGTTTTGTGGAGTAATATCAGCATATATTTTTGTCCGATAACCTAATTTGCCGGTTATTTCATCTAAGGTAAGTTCTCTTAATTTTATTTTTTCTACGTAATGGTTAGTTGTGTTATGGATTAGTATTTCGTTCAGGCATTTAAAGGACTCTGTACAATAATAACATTTGTAGTTTTCCATTATCTTCTGTTTTACCTGAAAAGAAAACAAAAACATTTTTATGATGATTGTTTAACAACGTGTTAAATTGCTTGTGTTTTCAGCAATTACATAAATCTCGAAATATTTTACAAGAGTTTTCATTTTACATTGATCTTTACATAAAGATATATTGCAGTTTGGTCAGTATCCATCGACTTCCGGATGTTAGTTTGGAATTATCCATACACTAGTTAGGTCATTATCAAATTTTGTATGTTCTTGTCATAAACAAAAACGAATATATTGCGTTTTTGAGCATTTACGCAAATCAAATTTTGTACATACATATATGAAAGATTAATACATACGTCCAAGCATTAAAACATTAAACACACGATTATAATTGTTTTTGGCATACAACTTTCGACAATTTCATTTACTTTTTCCAGATTTTCAAACATTTTATTTCGACGTAATTGTTATGGGTTTATAAGCGCATTTTATCCGGCAAAAAACATTTTATCAAAAAGAAACGTTTATTATGTCACAACTTACCTTAAATAAACGTGTTCTTAGAAATAAATGACTGGAGTATTTATTTATGTCGCCATTTTTTCTTTAGTTTAAATTATTCTACTCAGTTTGGATTATCGACGTACAGGGGTGTATAATTTCATTGAAATCAAAAACTTCCGATCTAATCATAGTTGGAGAGTCAATTGAGTCAGCACTCAGTTCTTCAAAAGCTTTTAGTCCTTAACAAATGGGTCTTTTTATTTATTCTACCATGACAATGATACCTTGAGAAACAATAATGTATATTGAAGTCGACAATGTAAAAAGCAAAACATCACACAAATTATAAGTACCCTTATAAGAACCCTTTATACAAGTATATGTAAATAATGTCAATTATATGTTTTTATGTTGTCCCGTTATTTAGTACCTTGATGTAAATGTTTTATGGGCTATGATGCTTATTTTATTTATTCTATAAGTGCCTGAAGGAAATATTTATAAGCTTTGTTAAGTTATTAAATAGTTCTAGGGCAATATTGTTTACTTAAACCACTGATTTATTACATGTGAGAGATATGAAAATCCATAAAACCCGGCATCTTTAAGGTTTCATGTCTGATTGCTTTATTTACTAAATATTACTAAAATATATATTTACATCTGATCTGTTTCCAAATTTAACGATATTGTTTTGAGGTCGATTTTATTAACAGAACTTAGGTTATGGTTAATTTAAACGTTAAAGTTACATGTAGTTTAATCGATATATCCTATTAAAGGCCACTAATGGATAGTTACAAGAAAAATGTAGCTTTATAGTAATGACCGAGGTTGCTAGGCTCTTTATCCGAAACAATTTCCTCATCTTAAGTTAAAATGTCAAATACAAATTAATAAATATACCGCTATTTTAGTGCATATTAAGCAAATCTTACTTAAAAACTCGTAAAGCAATCAGAAATCGATAAATGCGTAATTTGAGGCTTACAGTTATGTTTTCTTTTGTGTTTGTTTAGCATATTTATAATTGTATGAGATTGAACATGCAAAAGATAGTGAACACACAAAAGAGCCAGCAAATATGCCGAGTTTGTGTCCTATTTACTTAAAAATATATTATAATTATGTATTTGGAAAATAAAAGAACAAGTTTTACATTATTTCCATAAATTATTACATGAATTTTGGATATGCTCAATTTTTAAATAATATCAATAATATCAATATAAATATAGTATTATTATTTCAATAGAATATTATACATATATTCGGCTCGGTACCAATTTGTCTACAACAATTTGAAGAATCCATCATGTCTTAAACATTGTAAGTAAAATTTAAGTGTCACCAAATTATGCAAGCGTTGAAATCAATTTTATTCCGAACATTTCAATTATCTTTATATTGATGATCATCATATCGTTGTTCAAGTGTTGCTATTGGGATCTTTGTGAAAGACAAACGAATCTGATTAGTGATGTGACAATGCGTCAGATTGGTACACATGAACTTCACGTGACCCTCAGGTATAGAAAATAAAAGCTATAGGATCAAAAGCAAAGGGAAATGTACACGTAGGTCAGCATATTACTAAAAACAGGTATTGGGACAAAGAAATAGAGGGATTACAACAAAATGATACTTTAAAACTGTCTGTTCAAATAATAATTTTATAGTCGCAAAAAGGTGTATATGTTATTCTATTTTAAATCCGATTAATATATTCCTTCAAATTAATGCTACGTTCTCATATTCATGGGACTGAACTTTTGGTCTTAATCGTTTATGTATCTGGATGACATTCTCTGATCGCATTCGGTTTTGTCAATTATGTCAATCGTTTACTTAGTGAAACTCTATGGAAGGCGCGAAAAGATTGCAAGGATTTACACCAAAAAGTGTGTTTATTTGTTAATGGGGTCATTGTATTAAATCGTATTGTGTCGTAACGTAGCGCGAAAATCAGTCCTATCTATTCGTGCTACTTCACCGTGGTGATTTATTATGATCGTATGCGAGACAACCCGCCTTATTTGTTACTATGTGTTCCTATCTTAAGAATAAAACTATACAAATAATCTAGCTGTCTGAATACATATTATTCGGATACAGTCGGGGCTCTAATCGCGAATGCAGTCGATTAAATCACGAATTTTGTCGCAAATATAATCATATCGTATTGTAACTTAGTTTCTTTATTCTTGGTAAACGTTGAGTAACGAAATATTTCAAACAATCCCATCGGGAAATATGGAAGCGTAAGTGAACTTGGCATAATATTTTGTGTGAAAATAAGTAAAATATCAAAAACATGTTACGATAAGCTCGTATTGGGTCAAATGACCGTGAGAACAGTTTATTACGTTTCCGGGCATTTCAATAAAAATGCTTGTCATTTTGAGACCTGTGCAACTATGTACACACGAATATAAAAAAGGCAGTTACACATTTGATTAAAACAAATAATCAGAAACTAACAACAAGTAAACCCACATTTTGTAAAAATAAATAAGTGTAAACAATAGCTTAATTCTAACGCGTCTAAGTTCAGGAAGATGGATGTAGTTATAAGAAACATGAATCAAAGGCACACTCCGATCAGTGTGAGATAACAACCGAAGCTAGATTTGTTTACTTAGCAAAAATTAACAGTTATTACAATATTTAATATCTCTTCGGAAGAAATATATACTGAACAAAGGCAACTATGTTAATACAATCACAAATATATTGTAATTGCAAATGAAAATTTAAATTAAAAATCGTACATGATAATAGGATATGCAGCTGTTTGTTTTCTGGTGGTGATGATTTATATTTTGTACTTAATTGATATTCATAAAATGAAGTCATAACTTGTTCTACCAATGGGACTGAACATATATTAAAATGGTTCTTAAACTGACTAAATGTTTTGAATAATTCGTTATTTACTCTTGTTCAATTGAAATATGCGCAAAACTACCCTTGTTCATAAAAAGTGTACAGAACGTATATTTATCGACAATTCGAATATCTGTAAAACTGTATATTTACTCATTACACTAGTTTCGAGATGATTTTTTGTTAACACAGATTTTGAGAGCACTTAATGTTAATGTCAATTATTTACTTACACAGTGCATTTTGCATAAATTACTACAACGACGACGACAATGATGATGATGACGATGTTGATAATGATGATGATGATAATGATGAAGACGATGCTGCTGCTGCTGCTGATGATGATGAAAAGTAATAATTATGATCATGCTATTACAAATGTCAAACATGTAGCCGACACATTTTGTGCATGTCGTGGAATAAGCCAATAAGGCGTCGACATGCCTCAATTTTGTTTTCATTGTTGTTTTTTTCCAGAAACTTTCGTCGGACGAATGGCGATCGGGCTTATTTTCTTAAATTGTTTGTGTGGAAATGAAGTTAAATTATAATGTATTGTGTTCATACATATGCACACATATATACGCATATATTCACACATGTACATACTCACTCATATATTTGCACATATAATTACATATATACATATAAACACCCACAGACATACATATCTACATGTCTATACACACTCACACATGTACTCATATACTCACTCATACACATCCAACCCCTCACATACATACGCTCGCACGCACTTTTGTTAGAGAAATATGTATTTAAAAAAAATAGTTTGATTCTGAGGTAAATAAAAAGTTATTGCTACTATAATTGTGTACATGAATCTCGTATTGGCCTACACTATCGCCTATTATCTTGACATACGAAATCGGAAGCTGCTTTTGTGTGCAGACCATTTGGAATTTCTTTCTTTAATAATTGAATCCAGTCAAATTCTTTTATCTTGCGGTAGTAATCCGAATTGTCTCTAATAGTTTGTAAAACGCATACACCCATTGTCTTCAACACCATGTTCTCTGGAGTTAAAATGTTAAGCAACAGGTTTGCTTCTGTGGTGCCTTGTATCTGCCTAATACTTCTTTAATCGTTCTTTTCGTGAGCGTGATGTCTCTCCCACATACACTATTTTGTCACATTGTATACAGTTTATTCCATAGATTTAATAAAATATGGTATGATATGACAACGAGTGTCAGATCTTTTTTATCACATGCGTTTAAATGAACAAATTAAATAAATATTAACGCAAACATAATGATAAATCCCGAATGCTGTTTACATTTTGTGACGTCATTTGACGCTGCAACGTCATTTCAGCAAAATAACTCAATGCGATCGGTCAATAAACGAAAACTAAGCCAATGAAAACTCTTAAAAATGTTGTTTTACACATGTGTTATATAAAAAAAAAATATGTAATGGTTATATTACATGGGAAACAGGGTATGGCATGTAATAAATATCTACATTATATCTACATTACATTATATGTTTTATATATACTTCAATTCTACAGACGATTATAATAGATTTGTTTGATCTCCTAAGAAATACATCCCGTTTCTGTGCATTATACGTTTTACGCTTTCATATAACATTCACTTTGTAAATATTTATGAATTATTATGTATGCATATTACGGCTTATTAAAGCATTTGATTTGTAATGTAAAATTGTACTCGGTTTACTTTAGCGAAAACACCTGATCTAAATGGGCGGTGCGGTAGTCAAGTGGTAACACACTGGTCAACCAGTCCCGAGGCCCCCGGTTCAATTCCTGGCTGGGGCACTGGGAATTTCAGAAATGCTTCAAGTGTTTCTCACCCATCTAGAGATGTACTGGTATGAAACCCAGGTAATTATTGCGTGTATCGGTGCTATACACTGAGCACGTTAAAGAACCAAGGGATCTATTCGCAAAGAGCTAGGGTATCGCACCCGGATTCCTTGTATCTGAATACTGTCTCTTTATCTTGCTGTCTCTTCAGCAAATACCAAAAGACCCCATTGGAAATAAGTGCTTGCACTTTCATGGGTTATTCTTGACCGCAAGGTCAAAAGAAATGCATACATACAAATGATATTGTAAGCCTATACTTGCGAGAAGCGGTGTTGGGATGTGTTAAATAAACAAAATACAACAGGCATAACGACACCATATCACTATTTAAGGACTACGTTTTTAAGTTTACAATCATGTAAAAGTATAGAGGGGCTTATTGAAGTAATTTCATTTCATTACATTGTTGAAGGAAACGGACTTAATTTTTTAAATACCAAACACTTATAAAATAACAATACTTGTTTTCTAAATTCGTTCCAAAAAGGATCACCATAAATACTTTGACAGTTTAAAATGAATGCAGACGATACGTATTTATGAAAGCAACTAAGGTTCGTGAACGTTGTTATGTCGGGCAAAAATGCACGATTCAAAGAAGAACTATGTGTAAATTTAAACGTGCTCTTTTAATCTAATCTAAACACAGTTCAACTATAGCTAGATCAGCAGGAGCGAAATCTTTATAAACCATCCGATTCTCTGTTTATTTATAGGAACGTAATGCCAAACAGTTTAACACATAACCAATAAAGAATCTGGGTATGTATTTTTGACGAAGATGCAAAGCAGCTCGTCTAGTTATCATACCATGAAAAAATTCTTCACAATGGCGACCTTTGTAAAAGACGGAGCCAGTCCGATTGAGATAAGTCGATTATTCTAATCGGCATACCTCGCTGATTATCATTGATAAAGGTAAAGGAAGCTCAGCTATAAATAGGACAGCATATTCTGGGAAAAAGATTTAATAATAGTTTGAAAACATAAATTTTAAATCAGTTATATTCAACCCATTATATGTTTATAGATCAATGAAACAGCTATGCATTTTCTGTATAGTATTTGACATTTGTCGTGATTCTGTAAATAAATTGCAAATGAAAACGTGTATAATTAATGTTTAACGCGATCATGAGTGTAAAGAAAACGAATTATTTCGAACCTGCCATTTGTAAACATTATAGCGAGTATGGTATATAAACAGAAAAATAGCCGTATGAAAAGCTCGCTCTTATGCGTGCTTTCTCATTTTGCATATTTAATAAACTTTTCAAACAGAAATGACAGAGCCACATCAGTGCACATACTATGTTTGATAATTCATTCGTTTGTTGGATATTGTTTGCTGTTTTAAACACATATTAGGTCATATCGCGGAGATTTAGTTAACTTTACCATATGTTCATGGGCGAACTCACGTATTCAAGTGCTCTCACGACTATGTGCTCATACCTACTTTCGGGAATCAACATGAAATTATTGCCGTTCTTAACTAACAAACATGCCTAAGCTTATTGAATTAGAGAAAAAACAATACTCAAAAGAGAAAATTTATGTGAAATCACGTCCGTACACATAACATCATTAACTTAGGAAAGGAAACAACGAAATATAAAGTTTGGTGTGATATACATGTTAAATTCAGGAGCATGGTGTAATTAAAGAGCATGTCAAGTTTTGAATATATCTGCTGAAACGTATACTGTTATAACCCACGAACGTTTTACTGTAACAGAACGTTTTTTTAAGATAAGTGGTACAGAAAATACACGTCGAATATCTTTTTAAAGATATTTATTGTTATATTTGATCGAGAATGTAACCCGCCTCCCAATTTCGCTGAATGGGTCAAGTTCCCCACGGGTACTTCTTCCCCGTACCCCCAAAATTTTTTCCTACCCACAAGTTTTCATACCCAACTTGTTTTCGTACCCAATCTTTTTCGTGCCCAAATTTTTTTCGTACCCAAATATTTTTTCGCACCTAATTTTTGTTTTCTACGCAATTTTTTTTCCTAACCAAATTTTGTTTCGTACCCAATTTCTTTTGGCATAATTTTTGTACCCAAAATTTTCGTAACCATTTTTTTTCGTACCCAAAATTTTCGTGATGTAGATAAACTTAAATTGATGCTTTTATATCCATCCTCTTCAAAAGCATCGTCACACCAGTACTATCAGTACTTTGATTTCAGAATGTTTACATTCCACAAATCATGCATAAATCAATATTGTCTAATTTTACAAGTTTGAAAGAAAACAACAGAAAAAAGCATCTTTCAAGGAAAAGTATTGCCATGATGTTTTTGTTCCTTTTATATACAGCTTGAATTCACAGATTATTTCCGAAAATATTTCCGTAGAAGTTTACTGTTTACTAACGAGCACAGCTCTAGAAATACCAATACTCCGGCTTTTAATCGATGGCAATGGGATACCTTGCGAATTGTCATCTTGATTCGGAGAGGTACATGAACAACACAATAACGACATTTGAATGCTGAGCACAACATCAGATGAAAAATATATGGGTTATAAGATCGTTTGTACCAAGAGGACCAGCCCCAATGTATGGTGGTTTAAACCAATAGTATCCACATATTTTCTCGTACTTTCGCCCAAGACGACTGAGAAAATCCCAAATGTAATGCATCATATGATTTTAATAATTTAAATTCAATATTGAGTGTTTATAAGTTATTGTGACTTGTAGATGTATTTTACGTCTTCCAGGTTTTATTTACTTTGATGAAAATTGACAGGACATGAATCAGAACTACATTTTCCATTCATTTGGACATTTTAAACGTTATCCATTGTCGGACAAGAGACGTTACATAAATTATATTACGACAGTGAATTAAAGAAATTGTGCTTCTGTCTTCTTTTTCTAGAGATGGGGACGGGGGTGTTAACGTTATATTTTATAAAAATAAGAAGAAAATGTACGCGTGTGAGTTAGCTCTAGGTGCACGTAAACAGGTGACACATATGAAAGCACCACTAACCTACATGTTTAATGTCAAATTGTAATACTGATTATTATTCTTGCAACCAATTTCTGTTGAAATAAAAAACCTTTTCTAGAATATAACCATTGACATTTTATACTTCATTTGAATTACTATACTTGTTCGTAAAAGTCTATAATACCAGTCGGAATAATTAGTGTATTTAGTAAGTAATTAATTCGGTGTAATATTCAAGAATTTAAATCAAATTAAAATGTCTTTCTGTTTTAGACGGACATTTATTGTATAATCTTTTTAAAACATGTTTGCTGATTTTTCTGTGTCACACATTGAATATTTACAAATATATCACAACGTGAAATATTTGAATATACCCGAAATGTCACTACAATACAATAATAACATATTACTGCCATTATATTCAATAATTTACCTAATATTCTAAAGATTTCGTTGCCAATTGCTGTTCGACATCTTTATAAAAAAAACGTTTCAAATAATGTATTTTATCTTAAAATTAAAATATTCACGTTGAGGGTCACTATTAGAAATATGTGTGCGAATTAAAAACCGTATTTGCTTAATTTTATGTAGCCGAAGAAATGGAGACACAGCGCACGATATTTGTTATACTTAATAAATCCAATCATAGTATACTTTTCTGTAAAGCATTCATATTGCAAGAGATATGATCACATTTATGCTGATGTCAATTTTCCTTAAGAATTTTGTTCAAACTATGCTCTGCAAAATTTTCTCTTCGTGTGCTTGTGTCATCGTCTTTTGTATGTCGTCCTTCGTGCGTCGTCAACGTTTACATTGTGAAAACTCTAGATTCAGTAATTATTGAAACGTGGTCATTAGGTCATACTTAAATGAAATATTTTGTATCCAGCATGCAACTTTGTCAGAACATACATTCCAATGATATCTCGTTCAAGTTTGAAAATAGATCAAACCGGGTAAAACTGTAGATAACTATGTACAATTAAATAAAACATGTGTAAACGCTTATGTGGTCACTTTCATATTCAAATCGTAACTAACTTGGTCATTAGATTTGTCCAGATTACGTCTCGAAAAGTAAAAATTAGGTCACCTGGGTTCCAAAAAAGTAGACAACTACATCAATACAGAAACAACGCGTGAGAACAATATAGAGGCCACATGAATTTTTAAATCGTCATGCCATATGTTGAGCACATTTTCTCAATGATATCTTATATTAGTTCGAAATTGGGTCACGTCGGGTCAAGAAAAAAGTCACAAGGACATATAAAGAAAAATCATGTGAACAGTGCAGACGTCACATTTTTATCCCCATGTTTAAAAAGCTAGATAAGAACACGCGTCCGTAATGATATATTGATTGTGTCTGTACATGGGTCACATGGTATCAAACAAGGATACAAGTTCACATAGATAAAAATCTTCTGATCACTCTTGAGTCCAGATTTCCTGGCCATCCTATGTTCTAGTCCTTTTAAAAATATGCCAGCCGCGAGGTGTGACAGTCTGTGGCTATATAAAAAACATTTTAAAACAAAAAAGGGGCCATTTTTGTCCCTTTCATCGCTGTGTTGTAAAACTAAAAATTCCTGCATCAGTATCAGGAAGAAAAACGCATTGTCCATTGTGAGGCGAATTATTGCACTATCAGTGGCGTGTGTTGAAACATCTTGTTTAAGCATACATCATTAAGTTATAAAACAAGATTTGATAAAATTGCGTCTCTTGAAAATACATATAAAGTTTTGGTATTTGATAACAATAAGAATGACATCCAGGATTTTAATAGATAATTTGGTAACAACACTTAACATTTAGCATCTTCTTTGCATATATCATTAAAGAATAACCAAATGATCATTTATTGTTTTGGGTAATTTACTAAAGTTCATCAATTTTCAAATTGCTATGTTATGATTTTAAAGAAATCTTTTTATAACATCTTTGGTCACCTATATTACAATTAACAAGATGCTGATACATACGCATGGCTGACTATGAGTACATGATACATAACCAACATTGATCGACCATTACAATGCCAACTTTATGTAACAGTTTCTAGACCGTTTGGAATTGATTATTGTCAATTTTAAAAGGAAAGTTTTAAGTGGGCATGTAAGAATGTGTTTATTAATATACATTCTTGACAACACTTATTTCTTAATAACTATAACGATTGGCGCCACGATTGAAATCTTAGTCTTGCTAATCGTGAACGTAATGTTGGGATCCTATCAACATTTAGTCGGAGTTTAACTAGGTCTCAAGTAAATATTGTCAATCGTGCTCACTGTTGCAAATTTTTGCACGATTTAATTAATACGAGTAGCACGATCAACTGCGGTCAATCAGGATCTTTGTATCGTATCAAAGCGCGACAAATCTGATCTATTTGTTTTTCAAACATGGGCTTATCGCTGTCAATCTAATGCAAGAAAACTTGAACCGTTTTGATATGAAATATTAACACCAGTAAAGCGGCTCGAGCTAAGCATCACGGTTCATCGAATATGTAATTATTACCATTTAAGCATCTTTATATGTAACGGCACACATCCGGAAACCTGAGTAAAATATGCATCTCTTTACATGACAACGATCCTATAAAATCTATGTGTACACGAACATAAAGTATAAACGCAAATATTGAAAATGTTTTCTCATTAATGTTCTTTAGAATCTGGTATAAAGTTTTCATCATCCTTTTAAACTTCCGAGCTTTATGGCATGTCCTCGACTTAATGCACTTAATGTTGTGTCACCTATGAAATATGAATGTTACTTGTCCGATCCATGTTTACGACCTGATTGTTAAAAAGATATTAAATGTGTAATTTTCAGTCACATTTTTCCAAACAAATAAAACTATGTGAATAACTTTTAACCATCGTTAAATATTATATTATATTTTATATTAGAATATTATATCCATATCAACTTTCTGAAAATATTTGTTGTCATTTTGTGCGTGTAAATAGTTATTTTGCAACCGTTTAACCTACATGTCAACATATATTCATTTGATTTAGTTTATTTTCAAATGCAAATTAGTATGAGCGAAACAATGTATATTACTCGTAATTGACAATGGCGCATGTTTGTTTGTATATAGCAATATATAGCTTATCAACATTATATTACATATGACAAGAATTAGTATTGGTATTGTTTCCGATGTTTTGTGTGTACATAAGAGTCAGATATTAAATGTTTTATGGCCTTTCAGTCTCATAACATATGCTTATTTATGATGTTTAGATAATGGAACGTGGGACTCAACTCTTATTAAAATATTGATTTAAGGTAGATATTGTTACTTCCATTTGATTCAAATGATATTACTTTTCGAATAATGTAACATTCTTCTATTAAATGTCTCACTCTGTGTTTGATTGTGTTGTTAAATGATTCCCCTCTGTTCTTATTTGATTCGTTTAGTAGAACAACCAGGCCTTACATGTAATGTCCAAAATTGTATTGTACAAATGTGGTTAATTCTTAATGTTTTAGCCATATAAATCAAAACAAAAATCAAAGCATTGACCATTTTTTGCGATTGATTGCGAGTTATTTATGCTAGTTATTTGCGCATTTGAGCTGACATTGTTTGTGTTAGTTGTTTATGTGCAAACCTAGTATGTGATTTTATTTAGGGCTAGGCGGGAAAAATCAAGGTTATCAAAAATAAAAAAAAAATAAAAAAATAGTGATAGAGAAAAAGATTTTTGCTCGATAACTCTGGTTTGCCTGTAGATATTGTGCTAACACAATGGTTTATGTGATGCGCTTACCTAATATCAATGAGGAAAACAACACACACAGGGAAATTATGTTTCGCTCAATAGCAATAAAACAAAAACAAGGAAGCTTACATTCTTGATAACGATCAAACAAAAAACTGCATTGCGTGTATCTAGTACCTCACGCTTAACATTTGTGACACAACCTATATAACCTCATATTCGTGTATAACGGTATAATAACTTTCTGATGCTTTTAATATATATTATCTTATCTGGATTGCATCAAAAGCCAAAGGAATATTGAAACGCTTTCCTAGGTTGAACCAGTTCTGTTTGAATTTGGGGGGAGATTTCAAGCCCGTTTCCTCATTGGGTGTCGAATCCGTGACCTCCCGGTCGCTGTGTGGACGCTATGCAACGTCGACCCACTAAATAAAAATAATTAATACAGACAGTAAATATGTATTTATTATCCATATATTCACACTAATGGGTAAAATATCTCATTTACGCTGATTAAATGTGTTTGTATAGTTGCATGCTATTTTCAGAAAAAAACACTCTCATTTTGAGTTTTTAAAACTCCGAGTATCAATATATTTTTGTAATGAGACATATGTTATAACATGCAATATACCATTTTGACACACTGATGACAGGAAATGAAACAGAGGGCCTAAAAGCCGTAGGTCGCTCACTTGAGACGTATAGAAAAATACTTGTATTATATACCTGTTTAATGCCTTTAACAACATACAGTTTGTATCAATCGTTGAAATAAAATCCCGTATTATGCTTCTCCCTGTTTTCCGATTCCGTATTACCATATCAGCCGGGCTGCTTTCTCCGACCCATTTAATGACGTCATATTACGCGAACCGAAAATTGGAAAACCTATTTTATATTACGAAATATATAACGTAGTACATCGTGTGACGTCATTTATGTGTGAAAAAACACAATAGTTTTATTTAAACTCTCTTGCATTTAAGGACGTGTTGGACGTGGTGTTTTATAACAGTAAACTATTTGTTTAAAAAATCGAACGAATGCAAAACGTTTATCGGTGTGTGTGTTTATCATGAAATGTAAATTTCGACAGGAATTCAAGTAAATAGTGTGGTTTAAATTAAGTTTCGATAAAGACATGGAAGAAAAGAAGTGGAAATGCATATCGTTTCAAAGTTTTTGTTATTCACATTGGATTAAAGTTGCCAACTTAATTGTTATAAACATTGGATTAACGATGTCATTAAGGTAAGCGTGTCGGAAACCTGTGTTTTCCCGGTTCAAATGTTTTCACGTTAATTTACATAAACTGTATTCATACGCGTCTTAAATAAACTATGGCGTACTGTTTTAGTAATTGTTTTGTCATTTTTATTAAAGCAAAAAAAAATTACATAGTTTACTGTTTTCGTTAGTTGTTGTATTCGGTCTTTTCGTAATTAAGCGTGAACAAGAGTTGTCATTCGTGCGGGTAGATATTGTTTACTTCCGGTTGTAAATATCTCTAAGCGCGTATATTTAATAAAAGTTATAGATTAAAAATATAAATGCTATTAGATCTAAAACATCGGCGACTTTAATTCCAATAAATATTACAACAACTGTCAAGGATGTCTTAAACTATTCAAAAACTGAAATTCAAACGTTTTTAAGGTCGAACAATGTAAAAAATTAGTGTAAACAAGTTTACACTTGCCCAGCGCGTAGTAGATACTATTCGACTGCGGTGTGACATTTTGTCTGATGAGATCATCAATTGTACACAGTATACTGCTGTCGACGCTCCCGATATAGCTGAGCTCTAGACAGGATTGACAGGAACTTCTTGCCATCCAAAGGTGAAGGTCAGAAACATTGAAATCTACCTACTCCACAGTAGCCATCGCACAGAAGATGCCGAAAAAATAAAATTCTACAGGCAATATATACGGGGACTAAATTCTTACAAAGAAGGGTTTATCCACACAAGTATGATTAATTGAATAAGTGAAGGCAGCAAGTATTGCTAAATTCGATCGAAGTTTTTTCCGTCAATGCAACAAAGGGTATATGCACAATGGATTTTGATGGCCAAGGGAAGACCCTTTGTAGTTGTCAAGGCTTACTGCACATGCCTTGCAGGGTTAGTATATAATTATACAGGACCTCCATACTTGTAAACTATGTTTCTTAAGAAGATAAACCAGATACATCGTCCACAGATCCATTTGTCATAAATACTGAGTGTGCAGACAAAGGAGTCATGAGGAGTGATTTAATGTATTTACATGTGCCACTTACCAGGCTGAAATAAAAACAACAATTGCAATACAATTTCAAACATGTTTATTTAATAAGTTTATTGTCAACCCATACACTTAACATTTCAATCAACTTGCATACAAATAACATAATTTATGTTTAACAAAATGTGTATCTAAATGTATTTGAGAATAGCATTCGCATCACAACAATGCTATAATTACAATGAGCCATAATCCCAAAATGTATTTTGCCACAAATCCTTATTTAAAGAGGAAACATTCAATTATACATATTTGACCAAATTACAATTAAAGTTAGTTTATAGGTAAAAACAAATGTTTTATAAAATTGCCTTCTACATTAATATTAAATATTTGCTTATTGGATTATTTCATTTCTTGTACTAGAGATAATTTCTCTATATTCTCCCTTATGGGTGATTTTATAATCATATATCTCACAACAAATGAAAACAAGAGCTGTGTTTGTGAAACACAATGTCCCCTACTGCGCCGCTTTAAAGCCATATATTTGACCTTGGACCTTGAAGGATGACTTTGACCTTTCACCACTCAAAATGTGCAGCTCCATGAGATACACATGCATGCCAAATGTTGCTATGTTTAATATTGCAAAAGTTATGGCAAAGGTTAAAGTTTTGGGACAGAATGACAGACAGCCAGACAGGCCAAAAACAATATAGCCCTGATCATTCGATCTGGGGGCATAACAATCTCATATTATAATGCCCTATATTTGAAAAGATCTTAATTTTATACTACAGATATGGAGAAGGATGCACCAACATTACTGGCCTGCTGTTTGAGCTAGAAGGGAGACCACCATCAGATGAGATTAAAGATGCAGCCTGCACATCAAAACCTTGCCAGTGAAATCAGTCAATCAAAACGATAAAAAAACAAAGCCAGTCGATGAAATAAATTTCAAACGTGTAAGGTATGAAGATTCGTTGAAAGTAAAAGAAAAGAAAAAGGCTAAATACAATGTAGATAGACAGTGTTCAAAGCTTGGAGATAACTCCAGGGCTGCATTATTTGACATTTTGCTACCAGCTCAAGACCATCATTTTGATGTAGAACGTGGCCTCAACATTTTGACAGATTTTGACTGTTTTTTGTCCCTTTACACAAATGAAATAATTAATGAAATTGAATATAGGACAAAAGGTCAACATGAAAACACATTATGGACTTCTACCAGAAAAATTAGAATAACTGCCTCCTTGTTTCATGATATAAACACTAATTAGGACTCAACTAAATCAGAAAACCTTGTACAAAAAATGTTTGATTAGAACAAATCTCTTGAAAACAATGCTGTGGCATGGGGAAGGAAAAATGGACCAATTGCAAAGAAAAGATACATAGCATACAAACAACTAAAAACTAAAAGAACAGAAAAATATTCTTGTCGCTAACATGGGCTTTGTTCTTAAAACTGACAATGTCTACCTTGGTGCTAGTCCAGATGGTCTAGTAAGCTTTGGGTCTGAAAAATACTTAATTGAGATCAAATGTGTATATAAATGGAGAAATAGTAAAAAAAGTGAAGCTTGTCAAATTAAACAGTTGTGTTGTTATGTAGATGACAAAGGTGATATCCAGTTAAAGAAGAAACACAGGTATTATACCCAAATTCAGGGGCAAGTGGGTGTATGCAAAATTCAAAAATGTGATTTTGTCATTTATACTGTGACAGATTTTGCTATAATAACTGTTTCTTTTGACAACTTGTTTTGGGAAAGTATGTTACACAAGCTAAAAGAAGTTTATCTGGTTGAAATCATCCCTAGAATATTTTGCTAGGCAACAAGTACCATAATTATGTTGAATATTCAGAATGTTCAATATTCAATACAGTGCAATATTAACTAAGTGAACACTATTTAAAATTTGCATACAATATGAAACTATTATTAGTTAAAAAATAAATGTATGTAACATACATGTAGCTATAAACATTGAACTCATTTGTGACATTTTGAATAAAAAATGTAAACCAGCACCCACAACTTTTTATTTCATGTGCACAATCATTTATAATTAAGCATCTAGGAAGGGAATCAAGGTTGGAATAAGACATCAATCATGGAATAAACTGTTTTCTTTTAACAATGCAAAATAAGTAAATTAGACACTTGCATATATAAATTCAAAATACACATTTACTTCAAAACTGGATGTTCAATTGAGTTTTGAATTCTCAAAAAATAAAACCAGTCATGCATTAACAGTATTTGCAGAAACAGTAAAAATGATACAAAATAAAAACCCTGTTAATGAAAAAGTACAACAAATGTGCGTATTATACTTTAATTATAGAGAGAATATTACAAAAATACACCCAGACCTTCAAATAAATTGTTTTTTATGAGAAAATTACCAAATATCATTCCATTTCAAGGTTGATGTCTTATTCCAATGTCCATAATACAGTGTTTTATGCACTTGCATATAAAATGTCAATAATCTATAACGAAAAGACAATCATTTAAAATTAACAGCAATACTTTTAAATGGCATATGCATAACAGAAGTAGAAACAACAAGGATTGCATCTGCATCTAGATGCATCTACACGTGTACTTTAAAATATAAATATTTAGCCCGTGCAGTCCATGAGGTGCACATTTATTGAGCAGAGGGTTTCTACTGCTATTCCGAAACAAGTGGCGGTAATAAATTAGTCAGTGCTGCACATACAAAACATATGTGATCAGCACGTTCAATGAGAGCCAATGGCATAACTCCTTGCAATATGCGGAAATTATTTATTTGCTCCATTCGCGTTTCTACATATATGCGTGCAGATGCAATCCTCCTTGTTGTTTCAACTTCTGTCTACCTGAACTGAATTTTTGACTTAAATTGCGGACAGTTTAGCTTTACCCCTAAGGGTTTTAAGTCAGACTGAAGATGAATAAACCCTTTGTCAACCATCTCTGCATCTCCTTTGTTGATTTGTTTGAACAGACCACTATTTCTTGTGATTTCAACATCTGATGGTGATCCAGACCATAATTGTGACACAAGGAAAACCGCACCTGTTGTATTGATTCCAACTAATGCCTTAAATATATTATGGGATTTATAACTAGAGAATGTTAAGCATTTGTTTTCAATAGATGATAGAATATATACTTCAGTACAGTCTGACTCTGGTATCTGAAAACTTTTCAAAACATTTTGGAACATGTGCTTGTAAAGTGCATAAATCAGGTAGACAGATGAGGGTTTGCATGCACTCATACATTAACATTACCCTGGAATTGAAAATTTTGGATACTGCACTAGCAGATATTTTAAAACGAAATTCCAAATCTTTAACAAGTAACCCAAGCCTTAGTCTCATCAAAACTAGTAAAAATAATCGACACAACGCAACCTATGTTTACGTCCAAGACCACAGTTGGTCATAGTACCAGCACATTCTGTTGATAACTTGTCCGCACCATGCGCCATAAAAGAATCAAATAGGGCTTGAAACGTTTTATAGTTTGGAAGTCCTGTATAAAACTGTATTCACTCATGTGAGTCTTTTATATTTTCAATGACTATTTCTGGCGTTGAAATAGTAATGCCAATAGAAGAACTTGGTTGTGTGAAGGTCTGTGTAGAATGAGCAATGTTACTTTCAAATTGTAAAGTAACATTTTCTGAGGACTGTTCACATATCTGGGTTGCTTGGGGATGGTTTTTGTCTTCATACTGTACATTATTATTGTTGAGTTCTGCATACCTGCAAATGTATATGATACGTTTTTAGTTTTCTGTCATATGAACCTATGAAAACAAACTTACAGTAGCCTCTTTTACTGTTTATTCAACCACATTAAATGATCAATTAATTAAAACCTTCCTCAACTTATAAAACAGAAGCACTTTTATATTAAGCATATTCATCAACGGCTTTAACTACACAAAATAAACAAACTATTATTCATACTTATTTACACAAAGTATTATTGCGAATGAGTATGATGTCTAATTATAAATTATTAAATTTGGGAGGGCTAATGATATGAGCTATAGAACATGCTGTCACCATATCTGGAACCATACTGTCTCTGCCATAATAAATTTGAGATTTATCAACTGATAATGCACATTTCACCCATATAGTCATAAACTAGATGACTAAATTGGCAGTTCTGTATGGAATATTACATAACATTAGTAACTGGGGTCAATTTGACATCTGCCCTAACAGGTTTTTATGGATATTTGAGAAAGTTAAGAAAGGAAAAAAGGAATCCCTACATGTGTGCACTTAAATTTAATCCATATAATTTTAATTGCAGAGATCTGCTAAGTTTTATTGTTTTTGAAATCAATAATAATGAGGCATTTAACCATATTCATATTATACTTAAATAACTTTATTGTGATTAACATCCACTGGTTGAAATTGAGCTTTAATTCTATTCAATACAAGGCATAAACTTTGTCAACTGTCATAAAAATGCTTGAAATCAAAATTTTACCATAATCGTTCTCCTGCAATTGCCAGCATGATTCTATTTCTTCGAAGAAATTTGTTATTTATTCATTTTTGTATAATTTCAATCATATTGGGATATAATTATTTTAAAATAAAAAGTTTTACACAGTCTTAAAGCTTTGTTGCAAAAAATCAAAAAGGCTGAATGAAAATGTCTGAAAAACTGGGTCAATTAAAAGTTGCACATTTCCATTTTTTGAAGGAATATCACGATGAACATATGGGCAGCCATAAAACTAAATCTGCACTGTAAAATTATTAAGTTTATGTTACAGGCCATAGTATATGTTTAAAGTTTAAGTGATTACAACTATGAAGGAGTCGAATGGAAACTTTTTATTGATTAAAACATGCACCTGCAAAATGAGGTGTATAATGTATGGTGTAAATTTCTAAAGCAAAGGAATATCACTATGAAACTGTGGAGCAAAATAAAATACAATCAACACTGTAGACAAATATCAGTTCTTATATGAAGCAATGCACCCTTTTTTAGCTTTGGTCATTCAAAATATAAAAAAAATGCAGAAAATCGAAACGGTTGTATGCAAATATCTGAAAAACAGGATAAATTTCATTATTTAAAGGAATGTCAAAATGAAAATTTGGGCAGACATAAAACTCAATTGGCATTCTAAAATGATACCATATTTGATGGGATCCATAGTTTGTATTTGATGTTTTAGTCGCTGCAACTATGAAGAGTTTGGATTGAAACAATTTTTGGCTTAAACAAGTCACCTGCAAATTGGGGTAAATATAATATGTTGTAATTTTCTTGTGCAAAAGAATATAACACTAAAAATGTGGGACTATATAATTTACAATTAGCACACTTTAAAAATGAAAGTTATGATATGATGTAATGCACCCTTTTTTAACTTTGGTCACTCAAAAAAATGCGGAAAATCAAAACGACTGAATGCAAATACCTGAAAAACAGGACAAATGACAACTTGGATAATTTCATTATTTAAAGGAATATCAAAATGAAAAGAAGGGCAGCCTTAAAAAATCAGTCTGCACTTAAAAATGATACCATTGATGATATGATCCACAGTACATGTTGTCAGTTTTAGTCGCTAGAACTTTGAAGAGTTTGGATAGAAACATTTCTTGGCTTAAAGCGTGCACCCCCAAAATGGGGAAAATAGTAGCCGGTGTAAATTTTTTATGCAAAATAATATCACAATGAAAATATGGGACTTAATAATAAATAACAATTAGCACTTTAAAAAATATAAGTTATGATATGATGCAATGCACCCTTTGTTAGCTTTGGTCATGCAAAATATGCAAGGTTTTTGCGGAAAATCAAAACAGCTGAATGCAAAAACCTGAAAAACAGGACAAATGAAAACTTGGATAATTTCATTATTTAAAGGAATATCAAAATGAAAAGAAGGGCAGCCTTAAAACTCAGTCTGCACTTTAAAATGATACCATTGATGATATGATCCATAGTACAAGTTGTCAGTTTTAGTCGCTAGAACTTATGGCATAAATTATGTGATTTTGCTCATTATCAAACTTGACCGAGATCTTTCAGCAACTTTGATAAAGAATGCTTAAGAAATGTGAATGCTAGAGTGTTTACAAACCAAATGTGGACGGACGGCGGACAAAGACCAATCCTAAAACCTCACCTGAGCAATTAGGTGAGCTACAAAGTGTGTTTCAACGATCTGAGCAATTTTCCAACTTGTCAGAGAAATCAATAACACCAATGTATTGACTGAGTTTCACCATGACTAGGCAAAAAATGTGACTTCCATAGTGTTCGATCACAAGGTTTCTCTCTAGTCACATAAGGGAAACTGCCCCACCCCCTTGCGGCCATGTTTTTTACCGATCGGGACCATTTGCGAATTCATCTGAGATATATATAAAACCAATATTTTCACCAAGTTTCATGATGATCGAGCAAATAATGTGACTTCTAGAGTGTTCACAAGCTGTTTTTACTATATAAATATAGGAAAACTGCCCCCCCCCCCCGGCAGCCATGTTATTCAACTGACCGGAACCATTTTTAACCAGGTTTTCCGAAGGAAAAAACTGGTTATTAGATTGGCGAATGCGGGCGGGCTGGCTGGCTGGCGGGCTGGCGGGCGGGCGGAACAAGCTTGTCCGGGCCATAACTATGTCGTTCATTGTCAGATTTTAAAATCATTTGGCACATTTGTTCACCATCATTGGACGGTGTGTCGCGCGAAATAATTACGTCGATATCTCCAAGGTCAAGGTCACACTTTGAGTTCAAAGGTCAAAAATGGCCATAAATGAGCTTGTCCTGGTTATAACTATGTCATTCATTGTGAGATTTTGAAATCATTTGGCACATTTGTTCACCATCATGGGACGGTGTGTCGCACGAAAGAATCACGTCAATATCTCCAATGTCAAGGTCGCCACGACTAAAAATAGATTTTTTTTTAAAACAAACTTACAAAGAGGTTAATTTTGTTTGTTCATTTCAAAAGTTCAGTTTGAGTTTTCTCCCTTTATCAGATTTTTTTCACAATGAAAACATGGTTTTGTGACAATTTTGTCCCTTGTTGAACTAAACTCTCGTATCAAGGAAACAAATGTTCTGACCAAATTTCATGAAAATTGGGCCAAAAATGTGACTTCAAGAGTGTTCACATGTTTTCACTATATGCATATAGAGAAAAATGCCCCGCCCACTGGCGGCCATGTTTTTTCACCGATCTGGACCATTTTCGAACTCGTCCGAGAAATCAATAAAACCAATGTTTTGACCAACTTTCATGATGATTGGGTTAAAAATTGTGACTTCTAGAGTGTTTACAAGGTTTCTCTATTATAGCCAAATAAGGAAAACTGCCCCGCCCACTGGCGGCCATGTTTTTCAACGGACTGGAACCACTTTTGAACCCAACCAACATATCATTAAGGCAAACATTTTGACCAAATTTCATGAAAATTGTGCCAAAAATGTGACTTCTACAGTGTTCACATGTTTTCACTTTATACATATAGAGAAAAATGCCCTGCCCACTGGCGGCCATGTTTTTTTCACCGATCTGGACCATTTTCGAACTCATCCGAGAGATCAAGAAAACCAATGTTTTGACCAACTTTCATGATGATAAGGCCAAAAATTGTGACTGATAGAGTGTTTACAAGGTTTCTCTATTGCCAAATAGGGAAAACTGCCATTATATAAATTTAGAGAAAAATGCCCCGCCCACTGGTGGTCATGTTTTTTCATCGATCTGGACCATTTTCGAACTCGTTCGAGATATCAATAAAACCAATGTTTTGACCAATTTTTATGATGATTGGGCAAACATTGTGACTTCTAGAGTGTTTACAAGGTTTCTCTATAGTCAAATAGGGAAAACTGCCCCGCCTACTGGCGGCCATGTTTTTCAACCGACCCAAACCACTTTTGAACTCAACCAACAGATCATTAAGGCAAACATTTTGACAAAGTTACATGAAGATTGGGCATGAAATGTGACTACTACAGTGTTTACAAGGTTTTTCTTTTTTTGAGCTAGTGACCTAGCTTTTGACCCGACACGACCCAGTTACGAACTCGACCGAGAGTTCATTGGGACAAAGCTTCTGACCAAGTTTCATGAAGATCGGACAAGAAAGGTGGCCTCTAGAGTGTTTACGAACAAATCTTAACGGACGACGGACAAAGACCGGTCATAAAAGCTCACCTGAGCAATCAGGTGAGCTAAAAAAATATATCAGTCACATTTTAACGCTTTTACGACTTAATTTGTGTAATATTTTTTTTTGACAACAACTGTTGTGACATTTATACACAAATATATATACACGTATTTTGTGTTTATGTTATTATTAGTTTCTGAAGTCTTTATATGTAAATTTACACACAAGCATTTTCATTAATCATTGGTATTTAGCTTATTTTAATTTTCTTCGTTGTCTATTTTCTGTAAGGTTGTTAATAGCAGTATTTCCAATAGTTTCATGCATTCCAACCATTCAGCCATCCCAATATTGTGGAATGTTATATAAAAAAATACTATTTTCAAAGTTGAGGTACTTTTTTGTATTAAGACTATAACCTCTCTCTGATATTGTGTTAATGTTCGTTTTGAAACGTTAGGTTCGTGTTTATAAGTCTATTATTCCAAATAAGTAAATTTTCAACATTTAAATCACGATTTATAACGTTGATATAAAATGTTTTGACCAAACATAGGTTATCTATAGAACCTGTATAATATTCTTTATTTACTTTATTAATATTTGATCTCTTAAATATCTTAACTTTACTTTGTTGGAAATGCAAATACTATCAAATTAGTGTCTCAATGTGTTAATTTAGGTCAAGTATGTTCTTAATTTAGCTGGAACTGCAGAAGAGAGGCTATGCTTTTATACTTATAAATTATTTTCATTTCAATTGTACCTTTTTACCTACTCTTTTTTTACTATGTGTTTCATCAAACTGCATAGTATTTTGAGATCATTTGCTGCAAAAGCAATTTTCTTCTTTAAATATGGCACCAGAATAGAACTGCTGACTTATTTGTAGTAAGAAAAATCCTCTCTTCACGTAAAGTATTGATGTCAAACTCGGTGACACTATTCTTTATGTTAAATAGTTATTGTATGCATTTATAAACCATTTCTTTACAATGCGGTGCGTTTGAACTAAGTATTAACGATCTTGAAACAAGCTTGTTTCATTTTCATAGAATAAAATTGTTATAATAAACTTGAGTTATGTGTTGAAACTATGTTTTATCAAATCTGATATTGTAACATTTTCAAGACTGTCGATACATCGTTTTACAAGTGTGTAGGATGGTTTGATTTATACATCCAAACACTACGCACATATATCACAATTAAGTGAATATTGTGAACGAAGACACAAAGGTACAGTTTGCAACTTCCGGTATTCACATAAACTGACCCTTTTGTTAGCAAAAAGATAAAATCAAATTTTTGACACAATTAAATCACCTAGAACTACGCCATATAATATTAGCCGCCTGAGCGTCTTTAAGTCTGTAATAATGCTAATCACACATTTATGGCTCATTGCGTTTTCTAAATGAAAAATCTAGCCACAATACTTTACTACATAAATTGTAGTCAGACTAAATTATTAGGTAACATGCCGATGCCTGATCTATATGAGATAACTTGCCGCTCAAAGGGATAAGATAGGGATCACCACAGCAAGTCGCTAATGCACAGTGCTGACTTCCGATGTTTTATTGTGGCAACATGTTTGTTTAGAAAGCATAGGCTTTAAAATAAGGATTCCAATTTTTAACGAGAGTGCCGATGGCGTTTAAAGACCATTTGCAATATAGAGGGAAATAGTTCCTTCTGAGAATGTTTCTAAACCCTTGAAAGTGAAATTTTCTAAGACCATTTTTAGAAAAGAAAATATATTGCGTTTGTAAACAATTATATTTCTTTTGTCAATTAGCTAAAATTGATAAGTGGGTGAAGTCACGTGAGTAGCGGAATTCAAGAACGAGTCTGAACGTGTATCCATTTCTAATAGTTCCACGCAACGCCGCGTCTGATTTCAACCATTCACTCTTTTGAACATTCTGCGACGTAATCACGCTGGGTATGCGGATACTTTGATAACATATGGCACTTCGATACCAGATAACAACAAAAGCCACGCGCGAGAGGTAAGTTCATAATTTTTTTTTTAAGTTATATCATAAAGATTAGTTTATTAGACAAGAAAAGTTCTTCAAATACTGAAAGTTTGATAGTATTCAATGACATATAAACGAAGATTGAGCATGTTTTAATAGGTGGTATTCATGAAGTTGCGGATACTTTGATTCCCGATATAGGACACTTCGGATAACAGAGACTTTCAACAAATATGGCACTCTGATAACCGAGTTATATCTTCTACCTGAAATGCATTTATGTATATTATGGCCATTCTTACCAAAAATTTTATAGTACGAATCAATTTGCATTTTCACGCCCGACACATTCGGAATATATGCATAACGTAATTACATACACATGTAAAATATAACCAATGGCGTTGTTCGTTTTTCAAAAATCGTATTACTACTTATTTATATAATTAATAGTACAAGTGCAGATTTTAAATAAGATTCAAATGCTTTTTTCTGAAGTAATATATTTCAAGTGACCGGAAATAATTGTCTAAAAAATAAAATTGTTTTTAAGTGGTAAATTGAGATTAAGAGAATTGAAAACACAACGGATCATGTGGATCTTAAAGCGACCAATACACCTCATAAAATCTTTTGTCATTGGTGCTCATTAGAATCGCATCATGAAGATGATACTATTGCGTAGCCACAAAATTTAAAAGAGATTGGAAAACTCTCTTTATATTGAGCTCTACTTATAGGAAGCACTTCCCTTTACACTTCCCTTTCCCTTTTGTTATCATATTCCAAAGGGATAAGAACATGTTTCGGTAATTCGTTTTTTAATTCACGTCAGTACATACATTTTTATTTAGTGCCTGCTTACTAAAACAGTATTCCACAGCGAATTCTGCATGTCTGATTCACTAAATAGAGAGTGTTATATCTGGTAAAAAGTGTCGAGTTATCTGGAATCGAAGTGCGATTATTTTTTTAGTTGATCGGTAAAACACGTGTCCATGAAAATTTGGCATCCGACTCTTAAAACATTTGAATTTCCTCAAATACGTTAGTTAACTAACATTTAACATGTAACATTAATAGACATATTGATCTTTTATTTCGATTAGTTGGCACGTTCTTGATTTATTTCCAAGTATTTTTATTTTGTTGAAATACGTAATGATCATCGAATTGATGATGATTATAGATGAAATGTTATCTCCTTGTTTTATAATCCACTGTTTTTTTTCACGAATTTCTTGCTCCGCAATACTTAGTACTATACCATTAATCGACCAAACAATGTTACGTGTCTGAAAACCAAATGAACAGAACATAAAAGCAAAAAAAGCTGAAGAACTCAACTCTCGCGCGTGGCTTTTGTTGTTATCTGGTATCGAAGTGCCATCTGTTATCAAAGTCTCCGCATACCCGGCGTGGTCAACAAAAGATGAGATTGTCAGAATTAGCAGTAATATATACTCCCCATTTTAAAGCGAGATTATACGATTTTTTAATATGTAATAAATTGTAATATATTGATAAAATATGTTACAATCACACAAAATAGGCAAGAAAAAGTATACATTAAATACGAATTTCATAAAATGCAGCAAATACAAATTAGCGCCCCGAGCCGATTGTGAAGAACATATTTTCCTACAATAACCGAAGCATTCGTCTTTTTATTAGGACCAGAGTTAGTGTTCGTGTGTCGTATGAATATTTATCCTTGCAGAAATTTAAAATGAACTGTTAAACTAAGTTTAGATTCACATCGAACATGCATGATATAAATGCTGGCGAATTTGACTGTACAGCCTTTTTCGATTTCAGAATTAAATATCTGGCTTATTTCGCATTTTTCGACACATGTTCTTCTGAACTTTTATTTTATTTTATATTGAAATATATATATATATATATATATATATATATATATATATATATATATATATATATATATATATATATATAATTAGTGTTTTACACATTTTATATAAATTCATTAATATTTGACAAAATCGTATAATATCGCTTTAATTGTTATTTCATTAAATACATGTTCTTGATTGAAGTACTTGTTTCATTCAATTGTTTACACACATTTTACATTCTTCGTTTGAGCCTTTTTTATCGCGTTGTTTTATCAAAGATCAATCAATAATCTTGTTTATTGATAGATCTGTATTTGTATTGCGCCTGTTAAGTTTTCATAAGCCACGGGAAGCGGATGTCTGGTCATAAAACATAATTTATGAAAACTACATGCAGACATGTCTTCTTCTGGTACTCAGTTCTAGGACTAATGTAGAAGTTGTCAGAAACTAAATATTTTATAATATAAGCCAGTTTAATCATAAGTATAAAGTGAATGACGGACATTAAGTTTGAAACAGGTGGATAACGTATTACTACGTTATTTTGACGATCCGGTTATTGGTTCTTACATAATTGTATCGTGGTTATTAGTGTCATTATATTGTATCCCAATGAATATTACACTATGTGCAATTTTTAACCGGAATTTTAATATGTAGTTATTAAATTGTGTGCTACATTTCGTATTTGCATCATATTTTTATTCAGGTTTAAGAATTTTTCGTGAGCATGAGAATGATAACATTAACAGTAAATCAAATACAGAGTAACACTAACAAGGAGATCTGTAGTTAGCAAAACCTTGCGGAAACCCCAATTTCACTAGGGGTCATCTACTGTCCAAGGCCAATGCGCATGTGAAGTATCAAGCTAATAGGTCAATTCGTTGATGAGTTATTGATCAGAAACAATTTTCACACTTATTGTCACTGTGACCTTGACCTTTGACCTAGTGGTCCCAATTTCGATAGGAGTCATCTACTGTCTAATGCCAATGCGCATGGGAAGTATCAAGCCAATCGGTCGATTCGTTGAAGAGTTAATGATCTGAAACCCCTTTCTCACTTTTTGTGCCAGTGCCCATGGTCTTTGACCTAGTGACCCCAATTTTAAAAGGCGTCATATACTGTCCAAGGTCAATGCACATGTGAAGTATTAAGCCAATCGGTGAATAAGTTGACGAGTTATTGATTGGAAACAATTTCACACTTAGTGTGTAAAAGTGACCTTGACCTTTGACCTAGTGACCACAATTTCAATGGGAGTCATCTTCTGTCCAAGGCCAATGCACATGGGAAGTCGGTGAATCAGTTGACGAGTCATTTATTGGAATCGATTGCACACAAAGTGTGTAACAGTGACCTTGACCTTGTGACCCCAATTCCAATAGGGGTCATTTACTGTCCATTGCCAATGCACATGGAAAATATCAAGCAGATCGGTGTATCAGTTGACGAGTTATTAATCGGAAACGACTGTACTCTTAATGTGTGACAGTGATCTTGACCTTTGACCTAGTAACCCAAATTTCAATAGGGGTTATCTACTATCCATGGACAATACACATGTGAAGTATTAAGCCAATCCGCCAATTGGTTGACAAGTTTTTGATCGGAAACGATTTTCACACTAAGTGTGATAGTGACCTTGACCTTTGACCTAGTTACCCCAATTTCAATAGGCTCATCTACTGTCAAAGGCCAATGCACATGTGAAGTATCAAGCCAATCGTCAATTCGTTGACGAGTTATTGAACTGAAACTATTGTCACACTTAGTGTGATAGTGACCTTGACATTTGACCTGGTGACCCCAATTTCTATACGGGTCATCTACTGTCAACGGCCAATGCACACATACAGTATTAAGCCAATCAGTCAATTGGTTGACGAGTTATTGATCAGAAACAATTTTCACACTTCATGTGATATTGACATTGACCTTTGACCTAGTGACCTCAATTTCAGTAAGAGTCATCTACTGTCTAATGCCAATGCACATGTGAGTTATCAAGATAATTGGTCAATTATTTGAAGTGTTATTGGTCGGAAACGATTTTATACGTAGTGTCATAGTGACCTTGACCTTTGACATAGTGACCTCAATTTCAATAGATATCATCTACTGTTCATGGGAAATGCACATGTGAAGTATCAAGCCAATCGGTCTATTTGTTGACGAGTTATTGATAAAAAACGATTATCACAATAAGTGCGCTAATGACCTTGTCCTTTGACCTAGTGACCCAAATTTTTATAGGGGTCATCTACTGTCCAATGCCAATGCACATGTGAAGTATCAAGCCAATTAGCCAATTCGTTGACAGGTTATTGATTGGAAACGATTTTCACACTTAGTGTGATAGTGACTTCGACCTTTGACCTAGTTACCCCTCTTTCAATAGGGGTCATCTACTGTCCAAGGCCAATGCACATGTGACGTATCAAGCCAATCTGTCAATATGTTGAGGAATTATGGATCGGAAACCAACTGGTATACCGACATTCAGACTCTTCTTTGAAGAGGGGCATAATAAAGAATCAATAACAATCATTAACTGTGCATTTTTCTCAATATTGTGTGAAAAGATTTGAAGTAATGTTGTGTTTTTGAACAATTATTTATGTGAATTTGAATTAATATATCAAATTTTAAATGGACATCATTTTGGTGATTTTCTCATTCAAAACTGTTAATTTTATATTCAGAATATATTATTGTTATATTCATTCAGTGCTCCAGCTAGGATGTAAAAAGGGCAGGGAGGCTTTTTTGTCAAAAGGGCACTTTAGACGCGCAGTATTATGTCAAAAGGGCACTTTCGAGCGCGCGGACGTTTCTGGAATGCTTCCTGTTGCATGTTAATAAATAAGTTATTAATAATTGTTAGAATATATTATTACCATTATTAATAAACCATTCAAATATAAAATCTACAGTGGGGAATAAATTAATTACAATGTAATAAGAGATTTATTAATTATCAAATGTAAACCAAAAAAAAGTTTGTTTTTTTTCTGTTTTTTTCTTAAAGATCAGGGGGGGCCAAGGAAAGGCAGGGCGGAGGTTCGGGAGGTCAGGGCGGAGGTTCGGGAGGGCAGGGCGGGCGCCCTTCAATTTAGGCCTAGCTGGAGCGCTGGACATTCTAAAGTTTTAGTACAACAAGCACTTTTCCAGGACTTTTTTATTGACAGTAATGGCATACTAGTCTTTTATCATTCTGACGGCATTTATGTGTGCATGCAAGCATGGACAAGGTTTCATTTTTTGAGTATTTAAAAAATCAAATTAAACATATAACTTTGACGAAAAATCTGCTTTTATATGCAAGTGTCTGTTACAGTTATAAATCAAAACAGCATATTATACATTATTGAAAAGATTATTCCCAGATTGACGTCTAAAACGTTATTCTGACTTCGCATAGCGTAGTTAATTGAAAATTGTATTGAACTGTATTGGAAGATATAGCCAATCCTGTTACATGTAATGTGCATTAAATGCACTTTTTCTTGTAATAAAAAACTTAAGTGATACATTAATTATCCTGTCATAACGTTTTCTTTTGAAATGTGACACTTATGACATTTGCACCACCAATATGAGATATAATTTGTGCTCATTCGCTTTCACATTACACTTTATTATTTGTATGAATCATATTTTCTGCTAAGAAAATATTGTATCTGCCACTAGAGCTACTGTTTTGTTGTATGAAAATTTTGTTCCCATGCCAGTGTTAATCGATGACTAGGCTTTCCGTGCCAGAGAAGTGAGCCGATCGAGAGGCTTTCCATGCCACAACGAAAGCGAAAGTAGGCATTTTTTAAGTATAATTGATGAACATTACTATATAGCGTACATTGAACGTAAGGATTTGATCATAAAGATGATATCAATGACACTAGATATTTGACATATTAGGGGAAAGCAATGTTAAAAAGTCATCAAAGTGGCATGTATGCACGATTGTTCCACCACCCTCGTCATCATTTCATCTTCGATAGAGTTTGTGATAAGTGTTTGGACCTGCGGACTACTGTGAACCTGTGGTTGGATATATGCTTTAACTCATGGACCACCTCTTGTTATGCACAAATGTGTTTACGGGTTTTAATTTTAGATTTGTTTACCTGTTTTGTGAATTTCGATCATCCATATTATTGTTTATGACAGAGAGGCAGCCAAGAATGAACAGAGAGGTAGCATTTTGACAGAGAGGCCAGCGATATGCATCTACACCGTGATGTATATCATGTTTTATTCAGAGGACAATAGCAAAAAAATGAGTTTAACATTGTTTTAGTAAATACGTAACAAAGTTAATAGGACAGAATCATCAATTATTATACTTATCGATTACCTATGCAGAAGGTTTTGCGGGCATATTGGTGATGTTATCTACCTGTAAAAAGGTCCCAGTTTGATCTCCACTGAGTGAGATTTCTCAGAATCATCTTAAACCTTTTCCCACTTAAAAGCAAAGTGAAAATGGATGTGTGCAAACTGCATAGAACCAGAACAGCCGACGAGTAACTCGACGTCTGATCAGGTTTTATGCTGTTCAGTGTTTGTTGCTCATCAGTATCTAAGGGTTGGAAATGAATCCTTTAAAACTAGAATCTAGTAATAAAGGTCTTTACTGAAATACGTTTCTAAGTGGTAAAGGGTTAAAGAATATGTAAAAGTAAAGATAGGGCCGAGGAAGCCTTGTTGACGTGGGAGCTTATAAGCCTGGGGCCAGATCGTACCCGGCAATTCTAGCACTTAATTGGACGTCATCCAGGTTTTATTTCAAATCAATTATGCTCATATTTATGTCAATATTCTATGAATGGCCTCTATATTATCGAAAGCATTACTCAAAAAAGCATGTCGATGAAGGTCAAGTTCAAAGAGAATTTTGTTTTGTACTCTGTAGCGCGTTTTACGGCGACATCGGATTTTGGGCGGGAATAAAACTCGGGTACAGTTTGAATTGGATGTGTACGTGTAAGTAAATTTTCAGTACCCGGTGTACATTTAAGTAATATCCGAGCCTACAATGACCGATTGAGCTTAAGAAATCTGTATACATCAGAAGGTGCTTGGCTATCATGTTCAGCCATATTTATTTTTTATTTTTTTCTGATGTTCATTTTATAGTTTGGATGCTTTCTTATTATAATCATCCTCCACCCTAGCCCACATATGCTTTTGTGTATGACTTTGAGTCTGGCAGATTTTGTAACTGCACTATTGCTAAAATATCTTAATCAAACTATGATATTTCATTGTTTTTCATTGCCTTTCACTATACAAAATGAAAGAAATTAGATTTTGATTGTTTAGTATTTTATTTAGAAACAATTGTAAGGAGATATTCATTGTAAAGAGTTGTTTTCATAGTAAAATTGTACTATGTAATTGTAATATAGTTTGTTTGAGTTTGTATCAAAACAACATTTTTTTTCAATAGTGCAGTTACAAAATCTGCCAGACTCAAAACACCATTTACTAAAAATTTATGTTACCTTTGGTAAATTGCAGAGGATCTAACAGTCATCAAGCAAAAGTGTTCTCTGTCCTTTTTAGGTGCAGCTGTTTCCTTCGCTCGTTGAAGTGTGATTATTTACCAAGTAAAATGTACTATGTTTAGAAACGGGAATTCCGAATCGCGACGAAGGTGAATGGTTACAAAATGACATAACTATGAAATACATGTACATTTTTCCACACATACCATTATGCAACCATCCGTTTTCTTTTCCGACTTGATACATTAACTGCTTTGCATTTAATATTTTACAGACACAACACTCGTACCGAAATCGCACATTACAACAGTTAACTCTACTCGTAACGTTTAAGCGATGTAGGTATTATTTGCTTTTTCGCATAAACAATGATTAAGTCCAATATAGAGTTAAAACAATGTGTTTAAAGTTTTAAAACACTTTACAGTCGAGTATTTGCATGAAACACATTGTCAAATGGAAGTCATTTTGCTTTTGCGCAGTCACTAAAACGCATACGTAAAACCGCAGACAATAGATATAAAGTTGGAGGTTATATTACACTAATTCCGATTCCCGTAGCGTCCATTACAAAACTGACAACTTTCAATGCATTTTTATTTCCTTTCCGACGTATCAATAATTTCGAACCTGGTTTTATTTAAAAGATGGATCTGTCCTCTTTCAATAATTCCAATAAAACATACCGTCTCCCAGCTTCTAAGAAAGTAAATTGCTGTCGAATGCAACAACTGTAGAAAATAGTGCATTACAACGTTACCTACCGGTGTAGCGTGAGAATTGCAAGACCGTGAATTTCTTTAGATAAACCGGAAGTCTTGCATTTCTCTCGTTACCCCTATGAGAATTACAAACCCGCTGACCGTGAAAACATTAACACCGATGTCCGATACAAGTAGCACTTATTTAATTTGAATTTGTAGTAGTTTTGTTAATATTAAAAGTACAAAATGACTTTTTTTACATCAAGAATGCAAAAACTACTGTTCGGATTGTTGTTATTTCCGGACATTAATGGTGAAAATTATTACTGGTAAAAATGAAAACGGTCCCGAGGTAAAACGGCCTCACAGGTTAAAACGTTCACTGTTTAAAATTAATGTGCTTAGAACCGGACCCAAATTTTTATGAATATATGTATACTGAAGTGTTACCACAAGTATACTTAAACCGTTTAGATATCACACATTCTGTGAACGCTTATATGTGGAAAATATGGTTAATTCTTGAGGTATTAAGTATCTGTAAGTGTTTAGATTGAATTATAATGATTTGTTATCTTGGTAAATTAATTTAAAAAACAGCCTGCCAAAATTACTTAAGATATGGGAACCAAAAAGTGAATATTTTTTTATTGTGTAATACATTTACAGTTATTTCATCATTCGTCAAGTTATTTACCCAAACAATTGTGCTGGTGTTGGAAATATTTTATATTTCTAATGGCTATTTCTAGCTTTTTCCCATTTTTTATACCCAAAATATTGTTTCAAATTATAATTGTGGTGATGTCCTGTATGTATTGTCTATAGCTAGTAATACATTTATTATACTATATAATTACATTTGATTAATGTAAGACTCACTTTAATATTGACTGAAATAATGATGTTGGTAACTTGGTAGCGGTGTATTATATTTTTCATGGCTTGTAAAAATATTTGCCTTTTACATTTGCAAAACCAAATTACAGACTGGCATTACCAGGTGATAATATTTGCCCCCGTGAAGTGCAAAACCAAGAAATTGTCTGAAATAATGATATTGGTGGTGGTTGTGTCTTAAATTTGGCTTAAAAAGCTTATACATATCGCACGTGAGAAGTGAAAGAACAATCAATTGTCTAAAATATATAATCGGTGGTGGTTGTGTCTTAAATTTGCCATAAGCATCTTATACTTATTGCCAGTTAGAAGTGCAATACCAAGTAATTGGCTGACGAAAATGATGTTGGCATTGGTAATGTGTCTTATATTTGGCTTGACCAGCTGATAGGAATTGCCAGTGAGAAATGCAAGACCAATAATTTGTCTGATATATTGATTTTGGTGGTTCTGTCTTATATTTGGCTTGACTAGCAGATACAAATTGCCCCCCCCCCCCGAGAAGTTCAATACCAAGTAATTGTTTGAAATAAAGTTATGTTGGTTGTGTTTTTTTTCTTATATTTGGTTTGACCTGCTGATACTTATTGCAGATCAGAAGTGCAAGACCAAGTTATTGCCTGAATTAAGGATGATGGTGGTTTTGTATTAAAATGTGCTTGACCAACTGATACTTACTATCATTAGAAATGTGCCAGACCAAGTAATTGTCTGATAATGATGTTAGTGGTAGCAGTGTCTTATATTTGGCTTGAACAGCGGATATGTATTACCCATGAGAAGTGCAAGACCAAGTAATTAATAAAATCATGATATCGATTGAGGTTGTGTCTTATGTAAGGCTTGGCCAGCTAATACGTATTGCCCATGAGAAGCGCAAGACCAGGTAATTGTCTAAAATCATGAAATTGGTTGTGGTTGTTTCTTGTATTTGGCTTGACCAGCTGATAGGTATGGCCCGTGAGAAGTGCAAGACCAAGTATTTGTTTGAAATAATGATGTTGGTGGTGTTGGTGTCTTATTTTTTTACTTGACCAGCTGATATGTATAAGCCGTGATAAGTGCAAGATCAAGTATTTGTTAGAAATAATGATGTTGGTGGTGGTTGTGTCTTATATAATTGGCTTGAACAGCTGTTATGTTTTGCCCATGAGAAGTGCAAGACCAAGTAATTGTCTAAAATCATGAAATTGGTTGTGGTTGTGTGTTATATTTGGCTTGACCAGCTGATATGTATGGCCTGTGAGAAGGGCAAGACCAAGTATTTGTTTGAAATAATGATGTTCGTGGTGATGGTGTCTTACCTTTGGCTTGACCAGCTGATATGTATGGCCGTGTGAAGTGCAAGACCAAGTTTTTGTTTGAAATAAAGATGTTGGTGGTGGTTGTGTCTTTTTTTGGCTTGACCAGCTGATATGTATGGCCTGTGAGAAGTGCAAAACCAAGTATTTGTTTGAAATAATGATGTTGGTGGCGGTGGTATCTTATCTTTGGCTTGACCAGCTGATATGTATAGCCGTGTGAGGTGCAAGACCAAGTAATTGTTTGAAATAATGATGATGGTGTTGGTTGTGTCTTATATAATTGGCTTGATCAGCTGATACCTATTGCCTGTGAGAAGTGCAAGACCAAGTATTAGTTTGAAATAATGATGTTGGTGGCGGTGGTGTCTTATATTTGGCTTGAACAGCGGAAACGTATTGCCCGTAAGAAGTGCAAGACCAAGTATAATTTTGAAATAATGATGTTGGTGGTGGTGGTGTCTTATCTTTGGCTGGACCAGCTGATATTTATTGCCCGTGAGAAGTGCAAGACCAAGCATAAGTTTGAAATAATGATGATGGTGGTAGTTGTGTCTTATATTTGGCCTTACCAGCTGATATGTATTGCCCGTGAGATGTGCAAGATCAAGTATTTGTTTGAAATAATGATGTTGGTGGTGGTTGTGTCTTATATAATTGGCTTGAACAGCTGTTATGTTTTGCCCATGAGAAGTGCAAGACCAAGTAATTGTCTAAAATCCTGAAATTGGTTGTGGTTGTGTCTTATATTTGGCTTGACCAGCTGATATGTATGGCCTGTTAGAAGGGAAAGACCAAGTATTTGTTTGAAATAATGATGTTTGTGGCGGTGGTATCTTATCTTTGGCTTGACCAGCTGATATGTATAGCCGTGTGAAGTGCAAGACCAAGTAATAGTTTGAAATAATGATAATGGTGTTGGTTGTGTCTTATATAATTGGCTTTACCAGCTGATACTTATTGCCTGTGAGAAGTGCAAGACCAAGTATTAGTTTGAAATAATGATGTTGGTGGCGGTGGTGTCTTATATTTGGCTTGAACAGCGGTTACGTATTGCCCGTAAGAAGTGCAAGACCAAGTATAATTTGGAAATAGTGATGTTGGTGGTGGTGGTGTCTTATCTTTGGCTGGATCAGCTGATATTTATTGCCCGTGAGAAGTGCAAGACCAAGCATAAGTTTGAAATAATGATGATGGTGGTAGTTGTGCCTTATCTTTGGCTTGACCAGCTGATATGTATTTGTTTGAAATAATGATGTTGGTGGTGGTAGTGTCTTATATAATTGGCTTGAACAGCTGATATGTTTTGCCCGTGAGAAGTACAAGACTAAGAATTAGTTTGAAATAATGATGTTGGTGTTGGTGTTGTCTTCTCTTTGTCTTGAACAGCTGATATGTATGGCCTGTGAACAGTGCAAAACCAAGTTTTTGTTTGAAATAATGATGTTGGTGGCGGTGGTGTCTTATCTTTGGCTTGACCAGCTGATATGTATTGCCCGTGAAAAGTGCAAGACCAAGTATTTGTTAGAAATAATGATGTTGGTGGTGGTTGTATCTTATATAATTGGCTTGAACAGCTGATACATATTGCCCGTGAGAAGTGCAAGACCAAGTATTAGTCTGAAATAATGATGTTTGTGGCGGAGGTGTCTTATATTTGGCTTATACAGCGGATATGTATTGCCCGTTAGAAGTGCAACTGATATTAATCACCTTCAATTTATGAAATAATAAATATAAATGAGAGTTTTAAACAGTTATAATCCTGTAATGACTAACTAACTACCACTTGCAGTAATAACATGACAATTTTCATTGGAAATATCATTCATTTTTAGTTATGAATTGGGCATATGTATAATCATATCTTATTAAGTAAATAAAAATCATTTCGCAGTTGTATCCCTAAGATTAATTAAGAGATTTAAAGTATGACAAGGTACACATTTCTGCAATGTATTCTACTAGTACAAAAAATCACCTGTCATGGGGCATCATAAATTATTATCTGTTATTACCAACACCCACTAGTGATATATGGTTTTAAAACCCCATTCTGTTCTGCCATAAAGCACATTCAAGGGTGGGATATGGTTGTTATCAGATCAAATTTTGATCAGACACTGGTCATGTATCGGTTAATTTGAGCATCATTTTCTCCAAAAAAGGCTTTATTGAACATTTACAGATTTTTCAACAGGTTTTAATGATATAATGCAATCTGAGATGAACAATAGGTGCATAAGCTACATATATAAATTATTTAAATAATGAAAGTAAATTTAAAGTATAACTTCAGTTGCTTGTTATTCTGAGTTTGAAAAACAATTATACATAAAATATGACACTTAATAAAAAGACATTTCTAGTATGTAAACACAATAAAAGTATGTATTTATTGCACTAACAGATGAAAAAGGCATATAAATACATTTTTATTTGACAAGAGTATAAATAGTATTTGTAACAAGTTGTGAAGACTACAACAATAAGAGATGAAAAAGATAAAAAAATATTCAAACCATATAAGGTTATCTATACAATATAATTCAATGGCAATGTAAGAGGGTGAAAAAGAACAACAATCATCAAATTTAAATATTAAGTTATATTTAGTTGCGAGACAATAGCACTGAACAATTCCCATTAGCTTTCAAAGGATTCTTAGGTGTTTTTATGCCCCTGGTAGGGTGGCATATAGCAGTTGAACTGTCTGTCTGTCTGTCAGCCTTTGTGTCCGTCAGAAAACTTTAACATTGGCCATAATTTTTGCAATATTGAAGATAGCATCTTTATATTTGGCATGCATGTGTATCTCATGGAGCTGCACATTTTTAGTGGCGAAAAAGTCAAAGCGGCGCAGTAGGGGGCATTGTGTTTCTGACAAACACATCTCTTATTTTTTCATAATCATATTCATACTTAATGTATTTCTTGGCTCCTGTTATGCTTGTAACGCATTTATTCATTTTACACTTGTAGAAGTTAAGCTTTATAACCAAAAAAATATATTTATAATGATAGCAGTCTTTTACCTTTACTACACAAATTAAGAGGCAAAGAAATCCTTTATGTTTATCCTTGAATGTGTGTTTATTCAATGTGTGAAAAATCTTTGCTGTTATATTGTCCAGTATATGCTATTATATCTTTAAATTTCAGAACTGAGATCAGATTGTACTACGCAAGGTCCAAGAAACTTTACCATACATGCCAACCAAAATCGATTCTGGTGATGTTCTCTCTACTTATCGATGGACAAATGAAGCCCTCTATATAAAGTGGACAAATTACACTGGATTGCTAATGATTGTTTCATATTAAGAAATAAACAACAGTGAACCAAATGAAACAAGCTTCCGTTAGAGCAATTTAATAACTGCACTACCATGACCACGAATATTTGTGCTAAGGTACAGCTGGCTTGGTTTGGACACGTCACCATGCACGACTCTCTGTACAAGACTGTACTCCAGGGCATCCCTTGGTAGTGAAGCTTCCCATAAGTTTCATTGAATTCCGGTCATTTAGTTGCAGAGAAATAGCCCGGACAAGAATTGCACTATATGTACAGTTAATGGAAAACTTCAAAGGGCCATAACTCTGTGAAAAATCATCAGACCAGAACCCGCTGATAATATGCAGATCTCTTCTTAGTAGTGAAGCTATCCATAAAGTTTCATAAAGCTTCATTGAATTCCGGTCATTAGTTGCTGAGAAATAGCTCGGACAAGAATTGCACTATATGTACAGTTAATGGAAAATTTAAAAGGGCCATAACTCTGTGAAAAATCATCCGACCAGAACCCGCTGATAATATGCACATCTCCTCTTGGTAGTGAAGCTTCCCATAAAGTTTTATTGAATTCCGGTCATTAGTTGCTGAGAAATAGCCCAGACAAAAATTGTGCACGGACGGAAGTACCTAAAGCAACATGCCAATATACATTTATCTTTTTTTAACAAAATATTGGTCATGACTGGCAGATGACCCCAATTGATTTTCATGTCACTAGGTCAAAGTTCAAGGTCACAGTGACTCGAAACAGTAAAATGGTTTCTGGATGATAACACAAGAACGCTTAAGCCTTGGGTGAGGAAAGTTCATAGGGGCATTGGTCATGACTGGCAGATGACCCCTATTGATTTTCAGGTCACTAGGTCAAATTTTAAGGTCACAGTAACTGGAGACAGTAAAATGGTTTCCTGATGATAACTCAAACCTGCTCAAGCCTTGGATCAGGACAGTTCATAGGGTTATTGGTCATGTCTGACAGATGACCCCTATTGATTTTCAGTTATCTAGGTTAAAGGTTAAGGTCACATACATAACGTATTCACACAATGGCTGCCACTACAGCTGACAGCCCATTTGGGGGGATGTTTGTTTTACAAACAGCCCTTGTTTTATTTAAGGAAACAAATCAAGTCAAAGAAAACAGTTTTAAGCAATTGAAACATAATGAACTTCATATAAAACAGTTGTAAGTAATTTAAGTGTTAACACATACCGGTACACAGTTTCCATATAGTGGTCAGGGAGAAGAGCCTGTTAACAAGTTTCACAAGGGCCAGGAAGTGGAATCTTTGACTTGTGTATAGATGGCATCAGAGGGGTCAGTAGTTAGGTGATTAGGGGATATATGGGTAGAGCTCTTAACTACATTAATTACAGTAAGCTAATTGAAATAGGACAGTACATTAAACTATTAATTTTCAAGTTGCAGAAAGATAGTATATGTACTCAACACACATCTTCTGAAACCACATCAACACCTGTCCCAACTTTTTGCTTAAATTTTATTGGCACACGCTTTCCTCCATGCTCGATTGTCTTTCAGCAAATACCCGTTCTTTTTTACAAAAAAATATAATATGATAAGGGAAATTTCTTTGCTAAATGCATCCATCTATAAAAAGAAGCCATATTTGCAAACTGGGCGGAGTGGAGAGCGCACCTCAAAAGGCACACCGCCAACAATCTGGCCACTATCATGTGAGGCACACGCTGATCACGAATCTCCAAACAAATGACAAGTTCACTATGTTCCAACCTGTTCTCTGTGGTGTCTGATTTAACGAACTGCATTCCCTTCATAACACACTATCGATATGTGCAGCTCCCACTTCAACATGTCCTATTGAAGGTCCTCACACAAACACAACACCGGCATCCCTTCCTGTCTATGAAAGGAGTAGCACCCAGGCACCTGCAAACAGACAATTTTTAAAACAAACAAGACATGGATCACAATACAGGACTTACCAGCTGATCATGAGTACTAAAACGAATTAATACTGACAACTCTACCCAGATATAACACTTAAACCATACATATATTGGGGATACCATCCTTCTTCGCTAACATACCCTTATGCTTCATTCAGTACCCACCCTCATGCTCTACCAACATCTCCAACCTCATGCTACATCCAAACTAGAACTCCACGAGTTGGATGTGTCGCCTGATGGTAGCATACCTGCGTTTATATTTTACTATGCCGGGGGCATTAACAACAAGAGCTGTCTGAGGGCAGCGCGCTCGACTAATCGAGTGCTTGACAGTATAACGTAAGCCATCATGGAGAGGGGGGTATAATGTGGGTGTTTGGTAACTTAATAGATGATCTTTCAAAAATAAGGAAAACAGAAATATTTTTTTTGGGGGGGGGGGGTGGCAGAGATTCTGGGGTGGGGCATGGGGGATGGTTTGGGTGGAGTGCATTGTGGTATGTCAGGCAGTGTTGTTTTGTCAAAGTATGAATCAAATGTGATCATAAATCAAGAAGTTATGGCAATTTAAGTAAAATGTCCAATTATCTAAGTATAAAAGGGGCCGTAATTCTGTCAAAATGCTTGATACAGTTGTCTTTTTTTGTTTATAGATTGTGATCATGTTGGTAAAGAAGTATGCAAAATATGAAAGCAATATGTAGAAGGCCATAGAACATATTTGAGGTGGTACCCAAACTTTAACATAGATTTATCAATAATATGCATATTCTTAGTATAAAAGGGGCAATAATTCTGTCAAAATGCTTGATACAGTTGTCTGCTCTTGTTTATAGATCGGGGTCATGTTGGTAAAGAAGTATGCAAAATATAAAAGCAATATCTCAAAGGACACAGGAAATATTTGGGGTAGTACGCAAACTTTAACATTTTACGCTGGGGTGAGTAGGATAGCTCCACTATATATATTTCATATATAATAGCCGAGCTAAAAATCTATCAAAAAAATTTAATGTTTAAAGTAAAGCTCAAGACATAGTAGTTATGAACCTTTTTTGTGTCACAGTCGCAGATTTCGAAATCTAAATGCTGACCCTAAGTTCAAGGTCAAGGTAACAGGGGTCAAAACTAATGTATGCGCATGGAAAGGTCTTGTCCAGATAAACATGCTGCAAAAGGTTCAATGGTTTAATGGTTGTATAAGTGATAGTATAACATTTGTCAGGTTTCTGTTAATTACATGTATTTAAATGCTGGTACATGACTGTCACCAGTTATTAATATGTTATTAAGGGGTACGGACATTAGCCATCTGGGACATAAGCCCCTTCAAAAAAAGTGCACTCTAGGACATTAGTCCCTAGGTGTTTTAAAACATTCATAACTTTTTTTAAGTAAGTATTTGTATTCCATGTTTTTCATTTGATATGTAAAAACATACAATTATTGATCTGTTTAAGTCTTATATATTTTCTTTTCAATATAAAGCTTGTACCACACACGTAAATATTCGTGTTTTTTTACAACTTCTTTTCTATGGATGGCAAATCTAAGCAAATTTGTAACCGGTCAACCCATTTCCATATTCGAGCGGAAAACTAAAAAAACTCCTGGATGCCTTTTCTTTAAATAAATTTAAAGTAATTACATGTGCTTACACATACAGTCATTAATGAAGGTGTTAATGCATAATGATGTTAAATTCATAACCATTTGTCAACAAACACCAATAATTAATTAATTAATTGGTAAACTGTAATACCAATTAACTACTCTACTTGAATTAGTGGAAGTCAAACAAATAGCACAGATGATTCAATACTCTTGTGGTTTATCCAGTTGTTAAAAACTTAAATAACTTTTTCTTAAGTTTTATTCACTCTTAAAATAAACACAATTTTAAAGTAAAACATGGTTGTATACATATACTAAGGGCTTTGTTTGTTACTAAAAATCTTATAAAAGATATGTCATCTGGATATTTATATCATTTTCTACCCTTTAATTGCATTTATTTTTTAAAAAGATGAAATTAAATACCTAATAACAAATTAATTTACAAATAGGTAGGGGCTAACGTCCTAAGGGGCAAATATCTAAGTTGGCTAACATCCTAAGGGGCTAATGTCCTACACTCAATATTACTTTATATAAAATTTCATAAATTGTGAGATTGTGTCCGTATATAATTAGTTTATTCTGTCCTCTCACTTTTGCATTATATTGTATTGTATTAGGACTAATGACACTAAAAATGTTATTCTTTTGCATGCCACCCTAAACAGTGTAAGGACGGAATACCATACAGTCAGGCGAAGCGATATAGACGTATTATATCGGATGACAACAGTTTTAAATCGTCACTTCAAGACCTCAAGCATCATTTCAAACAGCGAGATTATCCGGAAAAAATTATCGATTGTGCATTTGAAAAAGTTTCTGCTCTATCTCAAGAAGACGCATTACAGTCCTGCAATAAAGCAAAAACAAAAGTTATCCCATTTACAGTGGAATATAATCCGTCATTGCCAAACATAGGAGCCGCAATAAACAAGTATTGGGACTTACTTAACCTGTCACAGAAAGAAGAAGTGAAAAGTGTGCATGAAACTTATAAGCCAATACTGGCGTTTAAAAGGCCTAATAATATAGGAAACTTCATTACACGTGCTCAGTTTACGAACAGTTTGAACAGTTCACGTGCGTCCAGTGCCTGTGGAAGAACACGTTGCTCCCATTGTAAATCCATACACGTTGGAGAAAAATTTAAAAGTACAGTAACAGGCGAGCAATTTAATTTACAGAAGAATATGAATTGTGCATCTAAAGATGTAATATACCTCATAACATGTAAACAGTGTAAGAAACAGTACGTTGGACAAACCATGCAACCGGTGTCAAAAAGAATGAACAGTCATCGATTTGACATAAGAAACTTTTCTAACCCTGAATTTTCAACTTTGGTCGCATCACATTTTAATGAAGATCACCACAGCGCAAATGACTTTTCCTTTATGCCAATTGATGTTGTTAATAACAACATAGATCGTCTATGTAAAGAAACTTACTATATACATAGACTTAAAACATTACACCCTAATGGTATGAATAACAAAGTTCTTTTTAACATAAAAGACTAGCTCTTCAATTTAATTAAGCTTACTTTTGTTTTTACCTATTAGTATTTTTATATATAATTTTATAGGAAATTGTGTATTCTTGAATCCGAAAGTTAAGCTTAATTTAATTAACGTTCATTTTATTGACGTACATTTTCCCGCATTTTAATGTACGTTAAGTCAATGACGTAACATCCGCTTTCTGTTATTATTTGTATTATCCTGATGAAGGCGTAAGCCGAAACGTTGATAAAAAAGGAAAGAAAAATATGTGTTTTTGTTGGATTTATCATACTATTCTTTTGCATTAAAATCTTGCATGGTAGTTGGAGTGACTAAAAAAAGAAAAATGATTTCAATTCAGAAGTTTTATGTCTTTTCATTTATGCATAATCAAAGCTTATTTTCAATGTATTTGCATGATGCTTTGGTTGAGTTTAAGGATAAAGGAAAGCAAATAAAATCATTTGTCCCAAAATGCATCTCCTCTGAAGCCCTTGCTTGGATTTGAACCCAAACCTCTTTCCTCTGGCCTGGAAAGTATTATTCCTTGAAATACAAGGGCATGCCAAAGGAAAATGAGCAATTTGAAGGCTATTAACCTACAACAATATTTTATCTGTGGTATTATTTACAAATTCCATGAAGAATTTTTTCACATAATCTATCTTACACAACATAACAACATCAGATAACACACATCTGTGAATCTCCAACACATTACAGCGTAAGTTCCTTTTTTATTAATGTGCATGGTTCATGTATTTTCAATTATTGAAATTATCCTAATTTAATGGTTATGGATTATTATGCCTAAAACATGCGTTAAATACTGGTATTACCATCTAACAATTGGTTTTCCTCTGTTAATATCCCCAGAAATATGATACCATTTTAAGGGGCATGTTCTCATTTAATTTGTTTTTGATTTTGAATAATGTCATTTTTGTTTGAATCCAAAAAATACAAGATCAATATACTAAAACACCAATGTAATAATATGAATCTTATGACAAGAAAAGAAATTGTTTTAAGATTTCAGTCTGTGAACAATTCTGATTAAAAATATACATTGGCTCGTATGTACAGCACAAGTACAACATAATAAACTAGAAATGGCGCGGCAGAGGCCGACGCGTATCCCCCGCCGCATGGATACCCGGGGCGCCCCGGGGTTGGTACTGGGGCCATGCATAGGTTAGATTAACCGTATTGACAAAAGAGAGGTTCAGTATCAATTTGAAGTGAATCGGTGTAGAAATTGAGAAATTATCGTAAAATTACCAAAATAAATGAGTAAAAGTCTTTGACCTGGCCCCACCCCAACCCCCATAACTTTTGACTCAGGGGTCAGATCAAAATTCCAAATAGTGCAGGGTCGCACATATGCTCCTAGCTACCATGTGTGTAAGATTGATACACTCTCCTTAATATATAACACTAGAATAACTTTAATATGTCAAATATACTGATATTAACAGAATATGGCTTATGCCTAATATCATAACCATACTAACAATCATTCATCATAATAGTTATTATTATCAGTATTAAGAAAATTTTATCCCTGATGGAAGAATTTTGACATACTTTCTACCATTCCTTGGATAACCATTTATTAAAAAAAAACACAAAACAACTGCAACAAAAAAATAATATAAGAGTTTAATTTTTTAGAATGATTGGGCAATACATTTTCATCTATTATGAAAGATTTGCATATACCTAGTCCTTTACTGCAGCATAATTTGTTTTAAATTTCTTAAATACATTTATAAATTAGTTATGATTTTTTCACTGACAAATACGCAATGGAAATAAGGCGAGCAACAACTGCCACACTGCGACTATACTGGGAGTCTGTCTCACATTGATTAAAAAATATGTGAACTGTATGTTTTTAAGCAACCCTAGTAGTGAATGTTGTCACATTCTTGAACAAATTCTGACTGAACATTTGCAAAATAAACAACACGCCTGCATGTGAACATCTTGGAACACCAAGTAAAACGACGCTTTAATAATAAACGACCCAGATTATATCCCCAACTAAATAGCCGAAATTGCTTGGGGCCGAATCAATCTGCTAACGTTATAATAACAATATTATTTTTGTGCTCACGCAATAAGAAAACTAACGAGAAAAAATCATGACAATATTGTTCGGGTTTTTTGAGTAGACTTTCAGCATCTAAATCATTCACCATTTGCAATAATCATTAAAAAAAAGGGAAAAATCGTTGATATAATACATGGATACGGTCTTGCATTCCTCACGAGCATGTTTACATCGTACTGCGCATGCGCAAAACCTGTTGTCTTCCTGTAAATCTTAATTTTCTCACGGTCTTGCAATTCTCACGCGACACCAGTATATTGTAATTTGTCTGCGTTTCCCGTGTGCGTTTTAGAGAGACCCTCGCGTTCGAAGAATTGTTTTACGAACGAAATGTGTTTAAGTTTCTGAGAACGTTTTCTCAAGTAAAACGGTCTTAGAAAAATTCATTAAAAATGGTGTAAAAAAATATTCTTTTGAAGAAAATGTAAGAAACAAGTTTTGAATGAAAATTTGTAAGAATAACCAAATACTATATTAAATATCTATTTCGTCTGCCCAAAATCAGGCAAGGCATCAAAAAGGACAACCGAGCGTTACGTGCTTTTGAAATACGGTATTACTAAAGACTTACTGCGAAAGCAAATAGTCTAAAAAATCGTGTTAAAAGTCTGAAAATAGCGAATTTGGCGTTCTAATTAGAGGGTATCTACATGACATCAAGGTCGAAGAAGTAATTTTTTGGAAGAACAAAAATCGAGTTAACTGAGGACGACAAATACAATTCAGTAAAATCTAAATAGATCTAATAAAGCAATGTATTCGCATTACGTTTAGGTAATTAATATGTTACTTAAAGGTCAACAGATAAGTGCAGACTACAATCTTATTTTATAAAAGAATACAATATAATTGCGTAAACTCGGCCCTATTAGATGTTTCGCTAGCAAATTATATATTTCACATGTAGTATGTGCTATTATAGAAAACCTATTTATCGCATACATTATTAAGTTATTTCATAACGCGCCTCGATATATTTTCTCGTCTTTGAGAGTTTAAACTTATATTTTGATGTGAAAAGCACCCATGGTACTTCACCGATGATATACTTTGACATTAGAACAAGTTTTGAATGTACACAAATGCACATGGACAAACATTATGGCAAATACAATTGTATCAATTTAGTATTTATTAAGCATATAAATGAATGACCAGGATAGTTTAAGCGCGTTTCTATAAAATATATATTTTAGTTATTCACGGTTTTTCAATTTAAATCGTTTTTATAACTATATGTTATTTTGTTTTTTTATTACGCACATATATTTAAACAGAAAATGCATACATTAGATCAATTAAAACAAGTTAAAATTTCAACACATACAATAAATAAAAATAAATAAATAAATAAGTTGATAAATAGATAAATGAATGAACGAACGAACAAATAAACGGACGGACAGACGGACGGACGGTTTAACGAACGAACGAAGGATAGACTGAAGGAAGGAAGGAAGGAAGGAAGGAAAGAAGGAAGGAAGGAAGGAAAGGAAGGAAGGAAGGAAGGAAGAAGGAAAAGGAAATGGACATGGAATGGAAGGCCAGGAGGAAAAGGAAGTGGAGGGGAGGCAGGGATGGGATAGGAGAGGAGGGAGGGAGGGAGGGAGGGAGGGGGAGGGAGGGAGGGAGGAGGGAAGGAAGGAGGAAGGACAAGGAAGGAAGGAAGGAAGGAAGGAAGGAAGGAAGGAAGGAAGGAAGGAAGGAAGGAAGGAAGGAAATTAGGAAGGAAGGAAGGAAATGGAAGGACAGAGAGGAAGGAAGGAAGGGGGAAGGGAGGGAAGGGGGAGGGGGGGGGGAAGGGAGGAGGACAGGAGGAAGGAAGGAAGGAAGGAGGAAGGAGGGAAGGAAGGAGGAAGGAAGGACAGGAAGGAGGAAGGCAGGACGGAAGGAAGGAAGGAAGGAAGGAAGGAAGGAAGGGAAGGAAGGAAGCAAAAAGAGGCTAACCCAATTCCAAATGATAAGATGGTAATACCTTTCCCTGTCCAAACAGCGTAACTCCGTTAACCGTATGACTCTTGAACAGTATAACTCGAGTCGTATCGGGTGCTTGCTTACGGCGTTAATAAGTGTTTAAAGTGGTTCTAATAAATGCTTATGACAAATGCGAGACCAAGTTATCGACTGACATAGATTTGATGGTCTAACATATCATATGGCTCATTTGCAATAAACCTGATATAATAATTATATGAACTAAATTCACAACTTAGGTGTTTATTAATTAGTTGTATCTTTTCGCAGTTATCAACAGTGGTTGAGTCATATGTCATGGCAATCAGTAACAATTTCCCTTTGTTCATGCTCGAGCTTTTTTCGAGCAAGTACAATGTGCACATAACTGCACCTATAGCGTACAGCCCTATTTGAATCATTAATATGGGGGTTGGCCTTACAAATTATGTTATGACCAATCCACACTCAAGTTAGGTGACTGAGCCGGGGATCAAACCCGCAACCCTCGGATTGGATGTCTAGCGTTCAACTAACAGAGTTAGCCGGTCCGAGCATGGGTGATCCCAGACATAATTGCTAGACACACTAGTTTTGCTCGTAAAATAAATAAAAACACGTTTTGTATTAAACGGCGTTTATTCCTGTCTGCATATTAAAAATATATGTTTGGTACAATATTATTGATTTTATTTTAAACTTTTCCAGAAAATGTGCTTGAGATGAAGCCGCGACACACTGTGCGTTATTGCGTTAGTTTAACTTTTCTCGCAACACACTGGTGCACTGAAGACCGCGTTATGACTTTCCATTTTGCCGAAACCGTAGTAAAACAAACGTCGGTTATATCATAATCTGTCTAACCTTTTGTATCTATATTCGCCATTGCGTGAATTGTCTGCACCCACCCGCACTATGCTGTGATGGTTTGTCGGAAGTTCTTGATATAACAAATAATCAGCACACCACATTCAGTGGATAAAATGCCAATTACTAACGAAAACCTCCCACGCCCAGCTGCGGATCTTTTACCTTAAATAAACTTTAAAACAGTTTAAAATACAGAGATTTCATGTTCGATACCACCCTGAACGCTTTACTGCCCATATAAACTCGAAGGAAACCCGTAAAATAGTTGCTTCCACAGGGTCGTAAAAGAGCGACGACCGGCCGTCTACTCGTCGTGCACTCTCCTTCACTTGGTTGATTGGCAAATGATAAACTTTTGCAGATGCCTAGATATAACTGTTGCGTCTATGAGATCAAATGTTTCGTAAGATAGGATTCTTCACCGAAGAGATTTCACTCGATTGAATTCATGGTTCGATGAAAGTATTCAGTTTAAATGTCAATCTCAGGGTCGAGTCTTAATTTACGACAGGCAAATAATAATTTTCCTAGGTAAGAAATGTAAATCATCCGTTTGGTAAGCATATGATTGTTTTAACGTCTCACGCACTGAACAATGATTTAAACCATGCCGAGCTCGTGCGATATTGAGAATGATCTGCAGACTTTGTCGCCAATTTAAAAGAGCTGATGGAAAAATGTGTTTTACATGTCATACATAGCAGCATACAAAGTTTTGAATTGAGTTGGTGAGACAAAACATTCGCTTTTATGTTTACAATGGAATTTTGCAATATATCGTGCACATTCGAAATACATTTTCACTGAAGAAACACTTGCAAAGTATATTATTTATATCTTAAGTATAATTTCGGATAGCCAGGTTGTGTGATACAATCCGAGTTTAGCCTTGCCTTAAAGAGTTGTCTACAGTTTTATAAAATCCAAACAATTTTACGCATTACCACGGTTATATCAGCGAAATAAATACTTTCAATTAAAAAGTGCAATTTTATGTAAATGCAAATATCATTCGAAGCTGTACAAATTCATTGTTTGTAATCCATATATTTGTACGTTAACTAAATAAAGCAAGTCGTGCATACAAATACGGTTGAATTTGCTGTTGGTCAAAAGAAAAATTCGTACGTAAAAAACGTGAAAAAAACTACTAACAAAAGCCTGAATGCTTCGATACATGCAACACTATTTTAGTTGAAAGCCACGTTATTTACTTATCAGTCGATACACCGATTTAAAATAAACTCGTACATTTGACTACATGTTTAAACTTCCTGTTCTGTGTAAATCTCTATGTATTGCATACTTGGAAAGAGAAACTAGATTATTAGTTATGAGACGGGTTGATCGGCTGTTGTTCGTGTTTACAGGTAATGTTTTTTTGTTGTTTTGTTTTTGTTTTGTCTAGAATACTCTGATAATACAATCGTTATCATTGTTTTATGGATTGTAATGGCACGTGTTTTATTCCTGATTTAACTCGCTAGCTTTAAACAATACAAAATTATAATAATTTCAACCACGCATGTATTAACATGTTTGATTGAAATTTGAAATTGGCGGTTAAGCTACATAATTTTATAACGTGATTGATCAATTGAAAATATATATACAATAACAGTATTCTTATTTTAAAGAGACAATTAACAGACAATCTGCACGCTAATTTGCATATGTAACAATTTAAAATATGTGACAGCAAGTTTTACATTTATTGTTAATTACCAACCAACACAAATATTGCACATTATGTTAACTGATAATCAGAGAAAAGTTCTTTTGTAAAATACGATAGACAAATCTAGTGTTTATATATTAATTTAAAAGTAAAGCCGATATAAAACAATTTTCGACACATGATTTCACATAAAACAATATACGAGAACGAAAGCAGAAGGATTATGTAGTGATCAAAGTATAATCCATAAGCAAACCATACATGTACATTTATTGCGACGAAGCTTAATATTGTCTTTGGATTACTTTTGTTGGGTTGAAAGTAAACCTTAATATTTGAAGACTCTTCCAAAATTCGTTTCTGCTATGTGATAAATACACATTGTTTGGAATAGTTGTGTTGTTCATTGATGTACTTAATTAAAACAGTGAGTTTTAAACATAACGGACTTGACTGGTTTACAAAAAAAGTACAACTACGTGCATGCCGCGTGCAAAGAGCACACTACCTACTGGCCACGGAATGAATTAAGAGATTAAATTGTAATAAAATAAAGATTCGAAAAAAACGTCTAGAGTGGGTGTACCTATTTCCGAACATTTAAGCCACTTGTAATGATGTTCGGAATTACGATCACTTTCAATCAAAGGGAGACAATAATCAACTAGATATGTGCATATGATATACTTTACTCCAATATAGAACCAAAATGGTCCATTTAAAAAGAAATTATTTACAAAGCATACGCACATCCAACTGTTCCATATTCCGAACATATGATCGTAATTCCAAACAGAAGTGTTCCTAATTCCGAACATGATGACATTTTTTTTAAATCCAGATTATTCCATTTAATTGACACAGTTCGAAGAATACAAGCTTAAAAACAATGTCTGAAATAAAAACTATTATATGTAAGTTCGATAAATTACATGTTCGGTAGAAGGTAATATAGAGCAACAAAGGTTTCGGTAAATTGATATTTTAAAATACCGGTACGTCAACATAACAATGATATTAACAGGCATGTTGATACTTAACAGTTATTCACGCCCTTTGTTTACTATAGAATTATAATTTACCGAAACCTCGACTGACATATTCAACTATTTTACCTTTTTACCGAACTTTTAATTTACTAAACTTACTGTCAATCTGTGAGGATGCAGAGAACACTGTGATCCATTACCACAATCAGATTTTTGTTATTTATCTAAATTACATAAACAAACATTACATTAAAAAAAGTACATTATGCGACTGACAGATATATTATATACGAATATTTTGGCAAGATTAACCAGTCTCTATTCAAACCAGGCAGCATTGATGCCAGAAGTCGCGTTGATGTCATCCACAAGAGTGAGCAGTCGATCGTCATCGTATTGCATGGCGAAAGCTTTCGCTAAATACACAATGCTCGGGTCTATGGCTATTTCTTGTTTCGCACAAACGGTTAAAATACATCTTGAGGCACCCATGCTTGTTTTTGAACACCGAAGAAGTTGGTTTAATATATCCTCCCGTAACATATGGTTATATACAAGTTCGTCTTTTTACAGTAATTCTAATTGAGCTTTAACAATTATGTAAATATAAAAACCCCTTTGTGCGACTAAAATAGTGTAGCTTTCTTTATTTCGGTAAGGCGACTGCTTAAAGAACTTTCACCATGAAATGTTGATAAACGTATTTTAAACAAATGTTATTGTATCCAACTCAACCCAATAATACTGAATACAACAATACAACAATATGCGTTTACAGTTCAATGCATCTGTCGCTTTATTAATTAGAGCAAAATAAATCATTCATATTCCGGAAGTTCTAAACATTTTTAATACCTATTAACATATGCATTGTATGAACATTTAAGGGTAGGTTTGGTTCTTCCTGATTTGTTTTCTTCTTTCAATTCTATAGGTGAAAATGAAAAATTGTCATTACAGTTTAATTTGTTAAGATAATATGGAAATTCAGACACATGTGGACAACTATGATTGTAGCGTGAACGCTTATTTATATGTTATCTAATAATGTAATTGGAACAGAAAACCGATTTAAATAATAAATAGTAAACGCGAATCACAAAGTTCAGTACGAGCGGTTTACGTTTTACCGGAAGATAAAAGAAAACATTGTGATTAAACAAATGTTTTAATACTATAAGTCACTTTTCTTCTTTTTACTATTGGAACATAAAATAAACTCGATTACTTTAAAAGTAAATTTTCCACAGAATTAGAACTGACTTGTATAGAATAAATTGTAAAACGTAAACAAATGTCTTCCTCTTTCAGTTTACAACGCACGCAATGGCGGGGACATGGTATTCACTTTTGTCTTACTATTTATGTATTTGTCACAGTTGTGTGTACTTTTTTAAATAATATATTCAATTCTTAATCACTGACGCTTTTATATTTTCGGTAAATCCCCTGTTCAAAAATGGTGTATGTACTTTAGTATTTTTTCCATGCCAACTACGCTTTTAATACCAAAATTCAAAAAGCCCGTACCGAATTATAATGATAGATATACAGATCAACAGCAAAATATTACAAACTGCGGTTCGACCTTCAATACATATATGAAAGATAACGGGAACCGACGTCGAGTGAATAACGGGGGTGAGAACGTTCTACAGCAAAAAACGTAATACTTTCTGTTAAAGAAAGGTTCAACTTGAGCGGTTGTACACTTTTTTGTCTTTCCTCCATTCGCATGTATTTTGTCACCGGCTTCACATTAAACAAATTCTAATCTCACAGTCGCTAATCCCTATCACGGGACGACTTGCATGGTCTGAGAAGGAACTTTTTTTCGACGTGTCAATGCTTTCTCAAACTGGATCACATAGGTATCGTTCATGTCCAGTGAAAACATGGCAGTCCGTCTACCAAGCCGACCATAAGTCGAACAACACGCCCGGTTTGCCCGTATTGCTTAAATTGCTGTCACTATGTTACCCAAAATAATCATTCATTTATATTGATTATTTTTTATCAAATGTATCTGAAGACTCGAATGGCTTATTTGTGCACTAAACTACAACAATATTATGTATTCAAATGGAGCAAGAATTGTGTTGAATTTGACAGGATGAAAACATGTGTTTGTCTGCCTTCACCCAAAGTTGATATAAAATTAGAATTTGCTCTAGATACTTGCTTGACAATAGGTAAACTGTGTTAACAAAGTGATTTTTAAATATTGATTTTGTGTCATATATTTTAGGATATACCAAACCCATGGGACTGACAAAGTACACGATCACGATAATTCATTATCGTTGACAAATGAAGAATTGACAAGCGAGTACGTTTAGTTATTATTTTACACATACTTATCATGACCGTCGTTTTCTTCATTATCCATACATTGCTCACAATTCAGTCCTTTTATTTATTATGTTTATTGATATAACGTGTATCGCACGCACGTCTAGGGTGAAACTAAGGAAAGAATAATTATGTATCGGATAACATATTCTTTGTTGAAATAAATGTCAGTTCATTGGTGTAAATACAGAGCTGCACATTTTGAGTCGTGAAAGGTGAACGTCAAGGTCATCCTTCAAGGTCAAATGTCTAATATATGGCGTCTGTCCATTCGTCCAAAAACTTTAACATTGGCCATAAATTTTTCACTATTAAAGATAGCAACTTGATATTTGGCATGCATGTGTATCTCATGGAGCTGAACATTTTGAGTGGTGAAAGGTGAAGGTCAAGGTCATCTTTCAAGGTCAAATGTCAAAATATGGCGTTTGTCCGTCCGAAAACTTTAACATTAGCCATAACTTGTTAAATATTAAAGATCGCAACTTGATATTTGGCATGCATGTGCATCTCACGGAGCTGCACATTTTGAGCGGTGAAAGGTGAAGGCCAAGGTCATCCTTTTAGGTAAAATGTCTAATATATAGCGTCTGTCCGTCCGTTCAAAAACTTTGAGTGGTGAAAGGTGAAAGTCAAGGTCATTCTTCAAGGTCAAATGTCAAATATATGGCGTCTGTCCGTCCGAAAACTTTAACATTAGCCATAACTTTTTTAATATTGAAGATAGCAATTTTATATTTGGCACGCATGTGTATCTCATAAAGCTGCACATTTTGAGTGGTGGAAGTTCAAGGTCAAGGTCATCCTTCAAGGTCAAAAGTCAAAAAAACAATTTCAAAGCGGCGTTCTCATGAAGCTGCACATTGTGAGTGGTGGAAGTTCAAGGTCAAGGTCATCCTTCAAGGTCAAAGATCAAAAAATAAATAATTCAAAGCGGCGTTCTCATGAAGCTGCACATTTTGAGTGGTGGAAGTTCAAGGTCAAGGTCATCCTTCAAGGTCAAAGGTAAACAAAATGTATTACAAAGCGGCGCAATAGGGGGCATTGTGTTTCTTACGAACACATCTCTTGTTTCTTAAAAGAAAACTCTTTTTTAGAAAACATCTGCAAAATCCTGGCCTTCATTATTTAAATTTTAAACGCATCCTTTGACGATTATATTCGGAAATATTTCAGTAGCCGTCGAAACGTAGAAACAGAAAACGTATACCTTGGTATTAATCGACGTCAATAAATTGTGTTTAATAGATTTTTTATGATATCGGTATTATGCTCTGTAACCAAATTTGTCATATTTGACATTTGTTACGAACTAAAACTATTTTACTTCTTGTAATGTGTTTCTTCATTTTTACATATACCATGTTAGGAATAACCAAACCTCAAACAATTTCAGAGTGGAGCAACAAGAGCAGATGGGCAAAAAACTTAAAACACCAAAATTAACAGGGAGAAGCAAAATGACATCGACGCGTGTGCCTGTTTTGGAAACGTCATTGTTCTCTATGTAATTTTTATTATGAATGTTTATTGAAGTTTTCCTTCAAAATGTTTGTTTAATTTAATTATCATAGCTAGCGAAATCAGGTATTAAACCACGCTTTCTACAAATGTATTTAACAACCCGTGTGTACGTATACTCTTAATATTCATTCGGATATTTGAAATGTCAGTGTATATCGAAATCTTAAACAAATCAAGGCTATATATAAAGCGTTCTACATATCATAAGACAATAATATATGAATTCTGAGATTAAACACGAAAATAATTTGGAACCAGTTGATTACTTCGTCATGACTTCCATACCCACTCAGCATTTATATCTGACTTTGTGTAAGTTGTTTCTATCAAATTTATTTTTATTTGATGAGCTCTACTATTATGTTTAGTGAAGTGCTATTATGTTATAAGAAGCCATGTATAATTTATAAATTTAATATGATAATAAACCCGTAGGACCCCAACACGCTCAAAAATCGATCTTAAAGACGACAGTAACCGGACACCCTTTAGGTATGTGACTATTTTTCTCTCTGTTATTAAAGAGACGAATATATACTATCGAACACGATTTGTAAGAGTCCTATTTAACCGTGTTTAACATAATGACTTAACCAACATGACGCCTGGCCTTTTATAAATGCATTAAATGTATTCGAGAAGAACACAAAATGAACAGTACGTTAAAGGCATTGATATACGCCGCATGTACATGAAACGGCTTGAACAAATTCTACCCATTTAGTGTGTATTTAAGTTATTATGCCGTTTGACGATATTGAAATCACATGTACATGTACACTTTTCACAATATCAATACATGATATTTTACTCTTAAACTTCTTTTAAGTGCGGAAAAGAAAACAAGTGAACAAGGAAAATGTAATTGCAAAATAGTCGAACAAGAATATATAAACAAGGCTCGCGTGGAGAAAAACAAAAGAGAAGAAGCAGAAAACAGAGAAACTGTATTAATAGCTAAATTAAATTCTCTTCATAAAGAACACGCCACATGTCAAAAGTAAGTAATTAAATTCAATTTCATATGCATTGTTATTTTTAATATGAGCAGTTGTAATAATAGGACTTAACATGTAGTGGGATCTTATATAGCATACTGTTTGTGTATGTGTTTATTTATCTGTATTTATTTTGTATTTAGTTTTATTAACAAAATACGAAGAGAATACAATTTCAGAAAAACACCTCGAATAAGCGAATCGCCAAATGCGAGAACAAAGGAGTTGTCCTGGGAAAAAGCGAACAGTCCAGAAAATCAACAAGAAATTAACAAAGTTAGAGAGGAGTTGGCCAGAGAAAAAGCGAATATTTCAAAATATCAACTGGAAATAAGAAAAGTTAAAGATGAGCTGTCCAGAGAAAAGGCGAACAATTCAACAAATCGACTCGAAATTTATAAGGTTAAAGAGAAGTTGTCCAGTGAAAAAGTGAACAGTAACAGTAAAAAATTAAAACTTGAAAATGAGGAGCTTTTAGAGTGGCGAGTAAAATGTGAGGAACGCGAGACTCGACGTGCGAAGAAATACAACGCTATTCTTGGGGGAAAAGAATCAGCCGAGGAAGGACAAGCGCAATTACAAAGACAACTTAAGGAAACGAATGTGCAGATGCAAAAAATGCGAGAACGTTTACTGCAGTGTAATTGCAAAGACGCTTCGGAAACCGCAACATTGCAAACAATTACATTACAATTTCAGACAGAAATATTTAAGATGAAGAAAAACAACACAAGATTACACGATCATATAAAAGCATTAACATCCAATGTAGACATAACTTCTGAAGAAAATAAAAACCTGCGACAACAACTTGAAACTGTTAGAAACCAAGCTAAAATTAGTTTAGTCGAAAAAGAGAGGCAGCTATGCGACGTGTTGTTTCGAATTGAAGAAGAGCACAGTAATCACATAGAAGAAGTGACAAAAAGTCAAATAGAACACCAAAATTAGCATTAAAATGGCATACGATGCAAATGTACGCGAACAAAAGGCGCTTGAAAACAAAACAGTATTGGAGGGGAAAATTATAATGTTAGAAAAAAAGATTTTAGAGATAAATGATGACCACAAGCAGAAGGAACAAGAATTGCACACCCAACTTAAAAAAGCACAAGCTTGTGAGATAAATTTGACAACACGTTTAAAAGATCGAAGTTGTGAATTCGAACAGTTAAGCGTATTGAGAACAAATCAAGATTCAGAACGTAGAAAATTCGAAGAAAAACTAGCTGAAAAAGAGCACCAACTGCAACAAGCCAAGGAGCAACTTCAATATTGTATGAAAGAAACACAAAACCTGAAACAGGAGCTTCTTCAAACAAACTCAAAGTATGTTAACTAAGTACTTTATTAGTGTATATTATTAAGATGGGCTATGACAATGGCAGGTGTATTGTACATACTAAATGATTGTATTATGAGGTATAAATGGAATGTTATATTTAATCAGAATTTTAACATGTTTAAACCATTAAAATTGTGTAATAATATAAAATTAAAACATAAATGGCAAACAATTAAGGCACTAACAATAGTCATCCGATCGTAATTTACTCTTTTATAAGGATAAAAAATGAAGTACATGTAGTTATTGCCGGTTAACTGATTCTAAACAATTTAAAAGAGCATAATCACGGCGTGATATAATGAACTATGCGATATGTTGTAGATTGTTGGAGTCAGTTAAAAACAACGATGCTTCAGTCAAAGCCCAAATTAAATCAGCGGAAGATGACACACTGTTACGTCAAGTAAATCAATTCAGATCAAAAGAAAAACAATTTGCCGCTGAGATAGACCAATTACGTTTTAAATTAAAAGAATGTCACAACGAATTGGAGGAAACTAAAACAATGTTTGAACGATGTTCCATTTCCTTAGAGAAACGTTCCTTTCATATTATTTTATTTTTGTTGCATTTCTGCTTTATCCGTTTTTCGATTGTATGTCAACTATATGAAATTTCTCAGACTGAGTAAACTGATGGGACAAAGATTAACGGACAACAATCCAAACATCAAAGATCTAAGTGATAAGAATCGTCCAACAAAACTTGCGGAACGATACTCCGAGCTGTACGACAACGAATGGACGAATGCTTTTAAAGATCTTAATGCAATCTACAATGATGAGCAGAAAACTATTGCAATGCTGCCAGTCATATTGACGGTAAGTACGTTTATCAAAATGTGTTGAATTTCGTTCAATGTGATAAGGAATACTTATGCTAAAAATAAGTTATTACTCATAACGGTACGTCTACATTTTGTCCATACATGTTTTGTAGGAGGCAGCATCCTACTGCAGGCACGAAGCAGACGGACAAATGATCAATCTACGGAATGTTCTAACTCTTCAAACTGCTTTGGTGAGAGTTTGTTTTTCAAAGTATACGTGCTGACTTGTACAAGACACGTTTACAATTCAGTAAACTTTTGTGAAAACTTACCAAAATATTTTTTCATAAAAAGCGTATTTTATTAATCACAATCAGCAAAATAACATGATATTGTTTTTTAATCTTCTTTTCAGTCATCATCGCGGATACAAGACGTCCCAGATGTCATAAATAAACAGTTAAAGGATAGTCGCAAAACTATGTCAGAAAGAGCTGGAAAGCATCTTGTAGAGGTATCTAGTGTTGTGTGTATGATTCCATAGTAGCCAGGTAGTCGTCAAACCGAAATCAAACAACATTTTTAACCATTGCATTTCAAATAAGAATATGAGATTTCGCGTCTAATCTTCAAATCATATAAAAATGTGTTTACAGACATACATGCAGCGTTTACGACAACTAACGTCCGCCTCAGCACGCTACGCCCTGCGCGTGGAGACGTTCTTGAGAGAGGCGTTCACGTTGTGTTGGATGATGAGCATACAGGATCCACCTGTTGTGTTTGACCACCTTCTACAACATGGAGAAACATTTAACACGGAATTATATCGGTCTTACACTAAGGCAGGCCCACTGGTTGACTTTCCAGTGTGGCCAACAATGTTCCTGCACGAGGGTGGGCCCGTCCTGTACAAAGGTGTGGCCCAGGGGTGTAATAAATAAATGATCGATGACATAAGAACGGATAAAAACGAATATTTTGTGACCGTTTATAGGTAAATATAGCTTTTTTAATTAATTTTATTGCATTAATTTTTTTAATCATGCGCAGGTGTACAGTGCGCAATTGGAAATAGTTTTTGAAATATATGGTGTATGCATTTTGTATCGCAATTTACGTTTAAATTGTAGTAACCGAAAATGATAAAATTCGTAAAATAATCTTTTTTTAAAGCGAGATTATACGATTTTGTCAAAATTGTATGAATTTATATAAAATGTGTAAAAACTTATTATACATATATTTCAATATAAATTAAAATAAAAGTTAGGAAGAACATGCGTCGAAAAATGCGAAATAAGCCAGATATTTAATTTTAAAATCGAAAAAGGCTGTACAGTCGAATTCGCCAGCATGTATATCATGCATGCACGATGTGAATCTAAATTTAGTTTAACGGTTTATTTTAAATTTCTGCAACGATATATATTCATACGACACACGAGCACGAACTCCGATCCTAATAAAAAGACGAATGCTTCGGTTATTATAGGAAAATATGTACGAAATATCTTCGTCACAATCGGCTCGCGGCGCTAATTTGCCTTTGCTGCATTTTATAAAATTCGTCTTCACTGTAAACTTTTTCTTGCCTATTTTGTGTTATTGTAACATACTGTTATCAATATATTACAATTTAACTTTTATAAAAATCGTATAATCTCGCTTTAACTGTAAACATTACTCATGTTAAGTTTATGTTTTGTTAACTCTGCAATAATGTTCAATTAGATATTTATTAGTTCAGATCCATTTCTTCGATTTGTGTACTTAACTAATTTAATGTGTTAACTGTTGAAGAAACTATCCTGTACAAATTTAGTTTTGAATTTGTTTAAAATGTAAGCATATTTCAATACTTATTTTAGTATCATTTTCGATAAAAAAAAGTATTGTAAGTTTGTTAAGGAGAATAGTTAGGTACTATCTTTCTTACAATCAAAAATCTATCAAAATATCTTTTCTATACTGTCGACCTGTTTGAACCAGATTGTGTGTTGATTTTTTATGTTTTTAATTTCGCAAAGTTTATTATGGTCAGTGATCTGTCGGACATGAAAGGGTTTTAGTTTTTCTACATTGGTGAGGCAGCTTGGACGTTTTCCATTTGTTTACGTTAAACTGTTTTAATAGTTATAATTCATTGTTTATGTACAGTTTTCCCATGTCATTAATTTGAATCGTGCATATGTTATCGTAATTATTCCCCAAACATTGTACCAGGTAGATTTGTACCTTAGCAAGTGGGTGGAGGTTTTGATATTCACGAATGTAGACACGTTCTACAAGCTTTTTTTTATTACATGTTATAAGGTATTTGCCAAGTGTTTACATGTTTACCATATAAACATGTATTTGATAATCTCAACATTTATTCTGTTAACACCTCATAGTAATACATTATAATATTATTTTCGACAATATTATGTGTATTTAATCATGAGTAAAACTAGCTGAATCTCAATTTATTGGAACCGATAGGTTTATGCAACCATATCGTAAAGGTTGCTTTATCATTTTAATATCAAGTGATTTTAATTATAGAGTAGGACACTCAATCGCACTTATAATGCAATACTTCATATGTTTGATTATTTTTTCTTAAAAAAATCTATATAATTCCTTGATATTTCATTCGCACCAATGGTCATTACGGTAATATCAATTTGAAAAAGGTTACACAATTAAAAGATTCAAAACAATGTTATTCATGGGATTCTATACATGTTTATAAAATCGCTGTAATCTGAGGTTACAAACCAAGCTGAACCATTAAAATCATTTCAAAATCAAATCTATATCAACTATGATTCTCTGAGGGAAACAAACATTGGTCGATAAAAGAGGTCACCGTTGTTTCTTCGTAGATAAAAGTGTCACAAGAAAAAAAATCGATACAATTATGAGACTTCCATTTACAGTGCAACCACACCTATCTCGGACCATAATGGATGAATGTTGTTTTTTTTAAACTAAGTAGGAAATACTGTCAAAAAGAGTGTGATCGTTTAGGTTTTTGAGCTAAGAAAATTTTACTTATTGTACGTAAGAAGTTTGATCGAGGGTAGTTTTTACTATGTAAATATGCATCTTCGGCTAAGGAAAATAAAGTAACATATGTTTTTATATTAAACGTTAGCTTGATAACACATGTTTCAGATATTGTTTCATCATACACATATAGTATTTGCCTCGCGGTTAACCTTAATGAATTAGTAATTTTGTGAACCATTTTTGAGTTTAGATTTTTAATTTAGTTTAAGTTCGTTAAATATGCTAGTCGACAGATACTACATGAAAACGGTTGAGCGTATGATTCTTTTTTATCAAAATCATAAAATATTTAATCAACAGATTATTCCATTCAGAAGACAAATTATATGCCATCTTATAGATCAATTGATAATTGTGCACGTAATTATATACTATAGTTGTACAGGTTTAACCCATTTCAAACTATAATTAAAGCTGTCTGGTATTAAGCATAACATACTGTTTTGCAGTTGTTATGTTCATCTTTTCGTGGGAGTGATATCGTGCGAACAGTTGACCTAGCTTAATTTCCACATCTAAAATAGAACACCCGATTGACTGATAACTGGAGTAAATATAGATTACATATGAATAGATATTTAGAGAATTACACGAACTTTCTGTATGTTTAAACAACTGTGTGTATGTTTACAAAGAGTTCACGTATACGTATATTTTATAATGACAAAGAAAGAAAGAAAATAGTTATCTTTGTAATTTTGTACAAAAAGTATTTGTAACAGAGTTGTAAAAATATACTTTTCTAAAATATGTATATTTTTATTCTTTTGTGAAACTTTCATTACCACGAATATAGCGGTTTATTTTAAATGTTCGATTGACCAACATCTGAATCATTTAGAAAATGATAAAAAAGAATATATTTAAAGAATGCGTACATCAGAACAGGACCTATAGAAATGTTGTTGTTGTTTCTTTCATGTGATACAACAATTTTGCACTCAACCTGCATTAGCACAAAGAAAGAAGTAGCGTGCCAAATATTGATAATGCATAAAATGTTAATAAGATAATATTTGTATTCTGAGTTCAGGTATATTTTCCACAATCTGAATATTTGTAAAGACATAAAACAAACTATCAAGATTATATTTCAAGTTTGATAGCAGTAGCTTGGGTGGGATGGTTGGACGGTTTTTCAAAATTTAAACTATAAAAAAAAAAATTGTGTTTGTTTTACCAAGTTTAAAAAAATGGGTGGGGGGGGGATTCCGGGGTGGGCGTGGGAATGGTTTGGGTGATGTCCATTGTGGTATGTCAGGTAAGTGTTGTTTTGTTAAAGTATGAATCAAATCTGATCCTAAATAAAGAAGTTATGCCAATTTAAGCAAAATTTATTAATTTGACCTTGAGATTCAATGTCATTCAAAGGTCAAGGTCAGATTCAACTTGCCAGGTACAGTACTCTGATGAAAGTAAGAAAATATTTGAAGTTTGAAAGCAATAGCCTTGATACTTTAGATAAAGTGCATCTAAACACAAAATTTAACAAAATATTCAAAGTTACTAAGTCAAAAAAGGGCTATAATTCCGGCAAAATACCAACCAGAGTTATGCAACTTTTTTTCTGAACAGTCCCCTTATGATAGTTAGCGAGTGTTCCAATTCTGAAAGCAATAGCTATGATACTTTAGGAGTAAAGTGGACCAAAACACAAAACTTAACCAAAATTTCTTAATAGAAAAGGGGCTATAATTCTGTCAGAATGCCAGTCAGAGTTACATAACTTTGCCTGCACAGTCCCCTTATTATAGTTAGTAAGTGTTCCAAGTATGAAAGCAATAGCTTTGATACTTTAGGAATAAAGTGGACCCTAGCACAAAACTTTACCAAATTTTCATTTTTTTAAGGATAAAAAGGGAACATAATTCTTACAAAATGCTTGATACAGTTGTATGCTCTTGTTTATAGATTAGGGTCATGTTGGTTAAGAAGAACGCAAAATATGAAAGCAATATGTGTAGGCTCATATAAAATATTTGAGGTGGTACGCAAACTTTAACATAGATTTATCAATAATATGCATATTCTAAGTGGAAAAAGGGCCATAATTCTAACAAAATGCTTGTAACAGTTTTCTGCTCTTGTTTATAGAGTGTGGTCATGTTGTTAAAGAAATATGCAAAATATGAAGGCAATATGTGAAGGTACATAGAAAATATTTGAGGTGGTACGCAAACTTTAACATACCAACACTTACGCTAACGCCCACACTGGGGCGAGTAGGATAGCTCCACTATATATATTTCATATATAATAGTCGAGCTGACAAAATGCGTTGCTACAGTACACTTTGTTAACACAGCGCTCAACCTTGGGCCTTCAGCGCTTTGGTGTTGACATTCTGTAGTTATTTCATTCCTTGATTAAACGTTGCATGTAACTGTATTTTGTGCGAGAAAGGCATTGTGGTATTGGAAATATTACCTGTTGTGATTTGTAAAACACATGTTGCACACAAACAGATGTAATAACTGCTGTTTTAGGAGGGCTAGCAGCATTTATCAGAGATTGAACACTTAGCATTTCACGTAACAACTCAAGTCAAAAGTAAGTTTATGTCTTGTATTTGATCAAGATACAGATGAAAACATGCCTACCAGTCAAATGATGTACATGTCGAGAAAAAAATATCCACATTAAACATTGTACAAAATCAATATTGACATAAATTTTATTAATAAAATTTTATGTAAATATACTTTGAATGATACAAACAAGTTACATTACAGTCTAAATATAAATGTATTAATATCATAACCTTAAATGGTAATAATCACACATCTTGCATAGATATATTAAATACTAAAAATATTTTAAAAAATGCACAACTTCCAATAATCCACCTGCAGGTATGTCTACTACAAAAAAATGGCTATATATAGATGATATCTCAAAAAATGATGCTGTTGTTGGGGTAATCAATCATTCCGCTGCTCATGATGATAATCATGATTTTGTTCAACACATCATAGCTGTTTGAAACATAGATACAACAAACACTAAACTGGTCTGTTCATGATGATAAAAAAATGAAGATGGTTTTATGATGGTGGTATAAAATGATGATTTTGAGGATGAAATAATAAACACTTTTTTATAACTTTCATTTAAAATGAAGAAAAAGTATTACTTAACAGATTCATCAGTCAGATTCTGTGAGTCCACAGGACCAGCATTTATTCAACCGTGGCAACTATAAACAATGATATTAAGTCATGAACTAATTATAAAAATAGGCATGTGTATGCATTTGCTAAGCTTCTTATGAATTATACATTTTCCCCCGACATGTTTACATGAAATTTTTCTAAATAAGCCCAAGGTCTTTAAAAAAAACAATAACAATATTGTTTTTAAAGATTATAAAAACAAAACAGACAAGTTTATCATTCTTATTAAAATGTAACAATTAAAACTGAAATAGAGTAATAAAGAAACTCTTATAAGCAAGTGACTCTTGTGGGTTAGTTAGATATGTGAATGTCAACGGACAGTAGCAAAACATTTGTACAATCGTTGTTTTGTAAAAGATATGTTTGTGAAAACTGACAAATAAGCTAGATCACACATTGTATTGGTAGCCATGTATTGCACTATGTTCAAACCACATCACCCAATAACAAACACAAATGGCTTGGGAATATATTATCTGGGTAATTTGACAGTTGAGTGTGAAATACATGTACCTTCAGAGCCTTCCCATATTACATACAAACGTTTTCTTGTTTAACCCTCGATAATCATACAAATATTAGCTATAATGCATTATTATAATACTAAAAGCGACTTCTTAAAAAAATATCTGTACTTTTTGCTTTTGATTTCCATGTAATGAAACAAGTATTACACAGAAATTCATATTGAACTTTAATATAATATCAGTTATTTATTAAAAGAAATATCATGTTGATAACATGTACATGTACACATTACTTTGCATCTAATAAATTATGAAATACTCACAAAACTATCATATTAGTCAGCATTTCCATCTGTGTGTAAAAAAATAATGAAAATATTGCAAGGTTATAAAATAGAAAATATTTTGAAAATATACAACTATGGAATGCAATGACAAAAAGCAAAGAGTATACACTTAATTCAGCATCATACTGCAATAACAAATCAGATGTGTCATGACCAAAATAAGCCATGTCATATGTGGCAAGCCTAGCTACATGCTGCTGAATTGCTCAGTCTGGTGAGGAGCTACCCTGTCAGCTATTAAGTCATGAACTATTGTGTGGTCTGATAAGCGTACAGGTTTGCTCCTGACCGGTCTGCGCCAACATATAAACTAAGGCTGCTTTCTAGAATTTTCGAGTCAACTATATTATATGATATTAAAGAACTGAAATTGAAACATCACACGGATAGCCATGCATTCATGTAAAATTGTGTACAGTTATAATGTCAGTCTAAGTACTTAATGTGACTTACTCTTAAATGAAACTTAAATTTTTACATGCCAAACTAACAAACAAACTTTACCTGACTAAGATATTATAAAAGGTCATAAAAGTGTATCCAATTTCTTTTTAAATAAATTTCTTTCTCTGGAAGCACATTTTCATAATAAAATGCATATTTTTCAAAAACAGTATAATATTTTATAATCGACAATAAAACCCATAAAAAATATATGAAATTGCATAATTAAAATAAAACATTTCCACAAATAGCTGTTAAATTTTGAAGTTTGGCTGTTCAGAATATGAGGTAGAATTGTACATATATGGATACCCACTGGAATTCCCTCCCATTGTGTATTAGTTATCCCCCTTGAAATAAGCTTTGCCTCTTAAAGAAGAGTTGTCGCCTTTAGAATAAGAGTCCTCACTGTACTGGCCACTGTATTGATCATCATCTACTGAAAAGTCTTCGTCCCCTTGATACCGCCCAGCTTGTGTGTAACCTTTTTCTTGTTGGTAATTCCTAGGTTTGTATCTATCTTGGAGGTCATTACTGTTCTTTGGGCTTGTATATTTGCCAGTGTCAGAAGACAGGAAAGTGTTGTTGTTGCTATGTCCACCATGTTGTTCATCATCAGTCTCTGCATGATTAGCATTAACGTCCTCTTCTGGTTTGTTATTTGAGCCAGACCATGTCTTCCTTCTCTCAGCTGAAATTAGTCATTCAGAATTTAGAATCACACAGAATTAACAATTATGCAATCTAATCTCAGTCAATGTATCTGTTTCTGTTTAAATAGCAAACAGTACTGTACTGATGATTATGTTGGATTATAACCAAAGTTATTTAACTGTTAGTTTCTTTGTACTGTCAAAATGTGTAACTATTGTCTTAGAATCTTGAATAAATCTTCGAGCTCTGGAAATGATTATGTATCATTATGAATGAACTAAAAACCTAGCTGGATTAAAGTTCAATTGCACATTATCAATTGAGAAAGATTATACTGTTGCTGTACTGAATTAATTTACTTCTAAAGAGGATTAAAGTTTGTATGGTTTTTATATACAATTGATAATACAGAAAAGCTTTAAAATACAACATGTAAAAACACTACATATTTAGTCTTACAAAAAAAGGAAATGATCATAGTTTTAAGCAATTTAAGCGATATGAATTCACAAATATAATAAAGAAGTTGAAAAGTACAATTCTGTGAAAACATTTGTTGAAATTTTTAATTCAACTTACACGGCAATCTATAAAAGAGACTGGTACGAAGAATTGTGTTAATATATTTGAAACAGAAGAGCAAGAGTTCACATTTTAATTAAGGTGAAACAAAAACAATTGAAAAATATTTGTATACATTAGTAATTATTTGCATATGAAAATACACAAAACATTTCAAAATCATTATTTAACAAGATATGTGTTTGTCAGAAACACTATATCCCCTTTTGCGCCGCTTTGAAGCTATATATTTGACCAGGCCCGTACCCAGGGTTTTGAAAAGGGGGTGCGAATTATTGCCTTCGACGATTGTTATTGAGCAAGAGTTGGCAAAGGGGGTATGTGCGGGAGGGGGTGTTCCTCCTGCAATCGGGGGCTTTGGAGGTCCTCCCCCTAGACAATTTTGAAAATGAAACGTAAACTCCTGCATTCTTGTCACTTTTTAACTGTATTTAGAGACTGAAGTTATAGAGCATTTTTATATGATAGTCTACTTTCATTGACCATACTCAGCGACTGATCGACATCATTTTATACGGTGTTTAACACGACATTAGTATGCGAGCACACATTTTGTTTACATATGCAACATCACATTTATAGAATGTGAAATCAACAATAAGAACGGTATAAAATATCATCATTTATTGGAATCTTGGAATCTTGATAAAATTGGTGTGTTTTAACATGTCAACATTCTACCATATATAAATCGAACAAATTAAATGGAACTATTTGACTTTTTTCAAAACAATTGTTTGTCTGCTACTTTGGATAGTACCAGAGGCCTAGCATTTCTCTAAACGTGCTAATAGTGTATTGTACAACAAACACTGCTTAACAAAAGTGGGTCTTCTTCAATGTGTATCAATACTACAAAGAAATCTAAATGGTATAACTGGTTACTTTTTAAAACCTATTTTTAACAAATGAGTTATTTTTTTCTAAACGAATTTCAGAAACATATAACACTTTAGGCTTCATTAAGACCCTATAACCACAAACTTCTGGCCCTATGGTCTAAAAGTCCTTAACAATGTATACCAGGACGTTGAAGAAAAAAGATGAACTTATTTGCCCATTATATACTCAAGATCTGTCACAGTTGATGAAAATTAAACGTTAACGTCCATCTGATCATATGTTATAACGTTTTAAATGCATCATAACTGTTTAATAATAAGACATTTTTAGTGTCAAGTTTGACATAATTAAAACATTGTGGAAAGTTATGTTTGTGAAGCAGAATAGGTGCCATTAAGTGTTGGTAAACTACAAAAGAAAGCTTCATTGCTTGTAAGAATTATTTGTTTTCTTGTCATTCAACAACACAAATTATCATGACTTGAGAATAGCTGATATTTTTTGCTGGAATACCCTTGAACTTCAGAAGGGATCCGAAAATGGTTGTACGGGGATATAGCAAAAATACAACTCAGTCTGTTGAAAATGTTGTGCACAATGTGTTCTTGTTATAAATTGTGGTATAATGCAAAGTTATTAACCAGTGACTCATTAGTCTTCGGCAATAGTCCTTTGCTTTCAGTCATTTTCGGAAGCTGACATACCATTCCGTTAAATATCATCTAAAATGTATTTTCTTTTTTTTTAAAGATTATTTATTTATTCAAGATCATAAATTGTTTTTCCTGCCATTAAGATAATTGTCGAGAAAGGTTATTGGACTGTGTTTTTAACCCACAATAAGTAGGCTCCAACATTTTGTTATGGTATCTATTACAATTATAGACATTAATAACGATGGCAACGGTTACAAAACAATCATTTAGTATCAAATATCTACAAATAAGTATTGATTTTATTCGGATTAGAGTGCCAGGGTAATAATTTTGCATTTTACAGAAAACAAATATCTATTTGTAACAAAGATTCCAATTCCATTTTGCGGGGACCGGCTTCTTAGATCTTCTCAAATTTTGCTGTCACTACTTCTGTTGATTTCAACAATTCTCCAGTTAAAACTTGTAAATTAAAATCACGCGCTATCTTGGAAATGACTTAATCAAGAAATCAATTATATGGTTACCTGTCAGTTGCATATTGAATACAACATTATTTTAACGCTTAAATACTTAAATACGAGACTCACTGGGTTCCTGGAAAAAATAAATAACATTTTTGCGTCAAATAAAGTTGGGTGCAACTTATAGTACAATTTTTTACTCGTCCAAAAAGATTGGGTGCGAACGCACCCAACGCACCCCCCCCCCCTGGCTAAGGGTATGTTGACCTTTTACCTTGAAGGATGACCTTGACCTTTCACCATTCAAAATGTGCAGCTCCATGAGATACACATGCATGCCAAATATGAAGTTGCTATCTTCAATATTGCAAAAGTTATTGCAAAATGTTAAAGTTGGAGCAAACAAACCAACAGAAAGGGCAAAAACAATATGTCCCCCACTAAAGTGGTGGGGGACATAAAAAATTGATTATTGTCACTAGGAATTAGGTTTAGTTTCAAAACCATAACACACTAATTATTGTTCACTGATAATGTGCATTGAACACTATTTCATCAATAGATGAAGTACATTCTTATTCAGTGGCCAAATCAAACTCTACACAAGAGGGCCAAGATGGCCCTAGTTCGCTCACCTGAGAGGAGTCAGTTCATGCAATCTTTACCAAACATCAAACTTGCCCTAGATATTGTCCAGACAAACATCCTGGTCAAGTTTCATCATTATTGAACCAAAACTCAGGCATATGGAGTGATTTTGTTTTTGTAAGATTTAACCAGGTGGCCTATATTTTGAGTTGACCCCCCCCCCCCTTACCAAACATCAAACTTTGCTTACACAAATACATATTATGACCAAGATTCATAAAATCTGAAACAAAATTGTGATCTCTAGAGTGTTCACAAGGATTTTGTATAATATAATGAAAATTTGGACATTCTAAGGGCAATAATTATGGCACTAATTATGTGATATATATATAAAACCAATCTTTTCACCAAGTTTCATGATGATTGGGCAAATGATGTGACTTCTAGAGTGTTCACAAGCTTTTATAAATACTGCCCTCCCCCCACCGGCAGTGTTATTCAACTGACCGGAACCATTTTCAAACTCAACTCTCATATCAAAGAAACAAATTTTCTAGCCAAATTTCATGAAATTGGGCAAAAAATGTGACTTCTAGAGTGCTCACATGTTTTCACTATATACATATAGAGAAAAATGCCCCGCCCACTGGCGGCCATGTTTTTTCACCGATCTGGACCATTTTCGAACTCGTCTGAGATATCAATAAAACCAATGTTTTGACCATCTTTTATGGTGATTGGGCAAATATTGTGACTTCTAGAGTGTTTACAAGGTTTCTCTATAGCCAAATAAAGAAAACTGCCCCCCCCCCCATGGCAGCCATGTTTTTAATCTTACCGGAACCATTTTCGAACTCAACTCTCTTATCAAGGAAACAAATGTTCTGACCAAATTTGATGACAATTGGGCTAAAAATGTGACTTCTAGAGTGTTAACATGTTTTCACTATGTACATTTAGAGAAAAATGCCCCGCCCACTGGCGGCCATGTTTTTTCACCGATCTGGACCATTTTCGAACTCGTCTGAGATATAAATAAAACCAATGTTTTGACCAACTTTTATGATGATTGGGCAAAAATTGTAACTTCTAGAGTGTTTACAAGGTTTCTCTATAGCCAAATAAGGAAAGCTGCCCTCCGGCAGCCATGTTATTGAACTGACCAGAACCATTTTCGAACTCAATCCACATATTATTAGACAAACATTTTGACAAAGTTACATGAAGATTGGGCATGAAACGTGACTTCTACAGTGTTTACAAGTTTCTTCTTTTTTTGACCTAGTGACCTAGTTGTTGACCCGGCACGACCCAGTTTCGAACTCGACCGAGATTTCATTGGGACAATTAAAGCTTCTGACCAAGTTTCATGAAGATCGGACAATAAATGTGGCCTCTAGAGTGTTTACGAACAAATGTGGACGGATGGACAGACGACGGACAAAGACCGGTCACAAAAGCTCACCTGAGCAATCAGGTGAGCTAAAAAGATGCAATGATTATAATGCACACATGTCCGCAATCGTAACACTTCGTCCATCTCCGGATTCTCCGGATCCGTGATCCGCCTGCGTTATAAGGCGATATACTACGCATAAAAATAGTGATGCAATACATAGAGGGTAAACGCATTATTACCATTCCAAATCATTTTCTTATTATTTTTTATGCAAAAACAAGCAATTGAATTATATATAATTACATAATAAATGATAAGTTGATTTTTACGGCAAACGGTATATTGCATGGTATTGTTTACATTTCAGAGTTAAAATGGATTTCAAGTCTGATCTAAAATATGCGACGAGCAAGCTGAAGATAGAGTTTAGTTTTAGCGACTACCAATTGAAAGCCCTAAAGAGTCTTTATGATTTGAAAGATACGATCGCAGTTCTTCTAACTGGCTCAGGAAAAATCATTATTTTTCAGGTAGTAAGATGTTTTCGCGATCTTTACCACGATTGTTGTATTGTGTTCAATGACAATAAGCAATTTGCTAATTCCACACCTAGCGATTATTCATAAATATATCTGACTGTTTATTATTCATAGATTTCTGAGTAACTATGGACACATTCCTAGTTTAAAGAATGAAAAAAGTTAGATTTTCTGATTGCATTTTCCAGTTTATTCAAAAACCGTGTTAAATAAATTAAATATGGATTGCTGGAATTAAGACAGAACAACATCATATTTGTAATGTGTCTTGTTTTTACAGGGGTTCAGATTTCTGCAAAGCGTTCAACAGACTTGGAAACTTGTTTCCCAAAATACCTCACTTGGCACTTACAGCGACAGCAACACCAAATGCTATAGAAAACCTTATTGAAAGCCTCCAATTCAAGAACACGACAAAAGTATTAGCCAACCCTGACTGCCCTAAAAAAAATTGGGGAAAAATAAGAAAGAATGCCAAATATTCACAAATATGAAAAGTATGATATGATATTGCATGAAGTGCTGCCTGAATTAAAAGACCAACATATTGAGTTTATAGTCACCATAAATTATGTACTGTGATAATTTGGAATCTCTAGGCTATTGCTTTCAACTACTTTGCTATGAACAAGTAAAACATGCATATTGTCCTGAATCCAGTACACAACCAAAAGATTGAATTGTAGCACAATTTCTCAAAAACTACAAGGACAGAATGAAAGCTCACATTATTTCTGAGCTTAGAAAGAAAAATCCAAAAGTTTGTTTAGTGCTTGAAACAGTTGCCTTAGTTATGGGTCTAAACGCGCCTTCGATTGCAAGAGTTATTCATATGCAACCACCTACAACACTTGAAAAGTACATGCAAGAAATCAGTAGAGCAGGTTGCAACGGTAAACCTGCAAGTGCCCTGACTGTGTTATTATAACAACGGTGACATTTTTAAAAACAGGAAAGGAATGGACATTGAAATGTTCTCATACATTCAAAACAATTCCACATGCTTGCGCTTACATTTGGTTAATCATTTTGGCTATTGTAACAGAAGTGTCTTGTTTTCAGGGAACCAAAATAGTTGTTGTAGTAATTGTATGGCTGGTTAAATGACTGAGAGATGCCAATTAGAACAATTTTCACTCTGAACCATGAAAGAATTTATTCACAACTATGTTAAAAGTACTTGTTTGTTTTTATTCACTATTACATACATTATATAAACATGCAATTTAAAGCATATAATAATAACAGGGACTATACAAACAGGTATGTATAAGTCCCTGCTAGAATTGGGCAACATCTTTCAATCAAGTACATGCTATGTTTTATCCTTAAACATGACACAGTTGTTTGACCTTTCACATTTGATCAATCCAAAATTAATTAATTTGAAATTGAATAAGAAATACCAGATGTTTTCTGGTCACGTTTTGTGAAAATAGTCTAAAAAAGATGTATTTTAATGAGAAAGACAATGTCATGTTTAGTGGAGTAATTAAAAAACTATAAAAATTTTGACGGATTTAAGCTTATCGCATTTTAATGTTTTTTTGCAATCATGTCAATATCAAGGTGTTTATAGGGTATTCTTAATATGTATGTTTGGTACTAATCAGTTCTGATTATGATGACTTTCTTAATGCATACATATGTGTTACACTATGTGTAGTCCAACTAATTTAGGTAAACAGTGGACAATGTTATTCAATTTAGCAACTATCAATATCGCTCCTTCTTTATTCATTGCAAGAAAATAAATGCCTGGTAAAAACATGACATTTATATTTAATATCTTTGCAATTTTATATTGCATATTATGTAAGAAATGCTATTATCACACTGTATGTATATTGAAAATCGTTACAATAACAATAAACAGCTCTATGCAACTGGATTTGCTTGTTTTACTCATAAATGTAGCACTATATTTTGACATTTTTCTGATAATATTTTTAATATATACTGGTATGTGCTTCTAGAATGATTAAATATAATATAAAAATTAACATCTCTTAAAGTAGAACAGTTTTTTGGTGCTTTCTTTCTCTATTATTCAAGTTTTAATTACCATACTTTTTGGGCTTAAATGAACATAACCATCAAAGCGCAATGTCTGTCTATATTGTTCCAATGAAGCATTAAATGCAAACGGTAAATATAAATGTTACTTATTCACAATTATCACAGAAATCATTACTAACAAAAATATACACCGGCAATTGTGTGTAAGATAAAATACAGGACTTACATCATCAAGAAACTCATAAATGTTGAAATGATAATCTCTTTGTGTTAAAAACTTCAATGATTAAAATTTCCAGTATCCAAGATCATACTTAGATTTAAATGTTTCAACAGTACATAAAAAATAAGTTTTTTTACAAAGGAACACATTTTAATGGTTATCCCATAAACGTAATTAATACCTTTAAATTTTGTGAGTACCTGGGCTGGTTTTCTAGAATCTTCGAACATAAATCTAAAACTAAATTTGACTTAGATGGAAATTTTATATCAATTTACTGTGCCAAATTCAACAATTTATGCCCTCAAAATGAAAAATTTACTTCACTGCATAGAAGATTATTTACAGTTGCACAAACAATGCCAGAATCATGTACATTGATATGAAAAGAATTGGTGATTTTCTTAGATAAAACTGTTAATTACATATTCAGAATGTATTATTGTAATATTCATTCGTTTTTTAGTACCAAAGCGCGTTTCTCTTACTTTATTATTTATAGTAATTGCATATTTTATCATTTTGACTGCATTTATAAACTGTTTCATTTTTTGAGTATTTACAAAATCAAATTTAACAATTAGTTTTGATGTAAAATCAGTTTTTTTGTGCAAGTGTCTGTTTCACTTTTAAATTATAACAGCATATTATACATTATTGAAAAGATTATTCCAAGCTTGATGTCATATTCCAACTTTGCATTGTGTATTTAATTGAACATTGTATTGAACTGTATGGGAAGCTATATTGATTAAGTAATGTATCTATCTATCTATCTAAATATACTGTCTAACTCCCCTTTCGGGTATTATCGATAGGTGTGTTGTATTATACAAAATGCATTATTTCTACCACAAGTATACCATATAAGTCCTATTGCTACTAATTAGGTTCTGTATAAATTTTATTCACTATTATTTATATTAAATTCAATTTTTTAAGGCTTCATCTTCACTTTAGCTCTGAGTGGGAAAGGGTTAACATACTGAGTTCCTAGTAAAGTGTAATTGTGATGATAAAAAATACACTAGAAGATTATTAATGCTGGAAAATGCTGAAAAAATACATTCTTTCTGTTAAAAGTGTGTCTTGTCTCTATTTTTAAGTGTATTGAACGCACACTAAATGCAGAAAATACAATGCAATTACTGTTGCATGAAATGTGCATTAAATGCACTTTTTCTTTTAATTATATGCTTAAGTGAATTAAAATCATCTTTATATAACCTTTTATTCCCCCGGATCGAATGATCGGGGGCATATTGTTTTTGGCCTGTCTGTCTGTTGTGTGTGTCTGTCGAAAACCTTAACCTTGGTCATAACTTTTGCAATATTGAAGACAGCAACTTGATATTTGGCATGCATGTGTATCTCATGGAGCTGCAACTTTTGAGTGGTGAAAAGTCAAGGTCATCCTTCAAAGTCAAAGGTAAAATACACAATATGATATCATTCGTATGAATCATGTGTTCTGCTTGAAAAAAAATCTGCCACTTCTGTTTTGTTGTATGAAAATTACCCATAAAATTCATTTGAAAGCTCAATACATAAATAAAAGCATGCTACACCCGACTCCTTTGAATATGACTTGATGGTAATTAGTTCCCAATTCTATATGGCCAAGGGCAAATTTGCAGATTTGACAAGTCTGAACTGGGATCCCAGAGGCAGAGTCTTTCCTTATACTTGTATTTAATTTAATTTGAGATCTGATTAAAATTTTGCTCTTTGGCAAATTTTAGTTGGTCACAGTATTCAACTGAAGTTTTTTCACTTTGTAGTTATTATATTTTTATAATTTTAATATCAGATAACATCTCTCTTCAAAAGTTTAACATGATAATAGATTGCTTGGTGAATTCAGAAACAAGATCAATGCATCATAACATAAAATAATAAAAATATGTAATAGTAAAAATGGCAGTTAAAAAAACAATAGATTATCTGCCTTAAATCTGAGTTGATATGGTGATGTATTGGAATTTCTCTTACAGATAATGTGTCCCGTAATTGTATAATTGTATGGTCACATCATGAGTCGTGTCATAATACATTTTAAAGCCTAGAATTTACTAAAATTTTCTATAATTAAGTGACAGTATAACTGATTTGGTTGTATGCACATGCAGATATATCATGTTTTGTGCTGAGGACAGTGGCAAACAAGAGCACCGCATAGCGGATGCCAATGCTCGGCTGCGGGTGAAGTTTTGAATAAATGAAAGATTTTCAGAAGAATATTAGAGGTCACAGTGACCCTGACCTTTGACCTAGTGACCCAAAAATGGGTGTGGCATGTAGAACTCATCAAGGTGCAGCTTCATATGAAGTTTCGATGTTGTAGGTGAACACTGAGATTTTAGAGCCAATGTTAAGGTTTAAGCAAGCCGGACAACGAGCTGTACATACACAGTGTGTTAAGGCTTGATAAGCATTATAATTCAAATAAATTATATGTTTGTTATATTTTAAATTTAATTTTAATGTATGAAATGTTCTATGGAGCATACTCTTATTTCTTATTATTGTTATTTAAAGTAATAAAAATATTACTTATATCTTTTGTTCTTTTTTACTTTTGTACAGATTCAGCATTAATAACACATTGATTTTTACTAGTCTTGTGAGACCTATATTAATTAAGAAATCCTGCTCAGTGCTGGAAAATCAAGAATCTGCTTCACCAACCAACATAATTATATATTTAAAGAAAAAGTGTGAATAAAGTAAAGTAAATAATAACTGTCAAACATGATTGTGTTACCTTGCCACTTACCTATATTGAAAGGCTTTTATTACTTAAGTTTTTTGCCAATTTTTTTTTTATTGAGTCACAGTAAGATTATATTGATACAGGGAAACACCTACATGTAAGTCACCTTTTTAATTAAAAATGTATATCACTTTTAAAAAGTTAATGTTACATTACTTCAAATTGCAATCTATATAAACTAAAATTTACAAGAGGGTGATATTAATTTTGTAAAGAACTAAGAAATGACTGTTTATTTAAAATGCAGTTGTTGTTATTTTACAAATATTTATTGGTTTATTTATTTTATTATTCTCTAATAGTTTTTTATGTAATACTCTCACAACCAAGTTTAACAATACTAATGTAGTCTATTATGGTAAATGGACTTGTTACATGCTTTGAGTTTCATTCTGGGGTTCTTATAGATTCGGTCTGGATTTTCCAATAAACAATAGCGGACAGAGGGCTGATTAATTTGTTATTAGAAACCCAAATATCATAACAAAAGTCAGTCATTTATAAACCCTTTGTAAATTTTCTCTTAGAGTTTAGAAAATATTATATATTTATACTAAAAATAAGCTGTTTTCTTCCATAGTATTGCTTTTACATTGCATGGGCGGCTTTCTTAAAAAGTTTATGCATAGTTCACTAAATATTGCATTAATAATTTAACTTAGATAATTTCTAAATACCTTTAAAACTAAATAAGTAACTCGGTGCAACATTTATTAACTCAAAGATTTAAAGGAAAAACTTAATGAACAATAGCAACTATTTTTTCTAAGTTAACTCATATTATTTTACACGTGTTCACATTTTAATTCTCGGATCAGTGCAAATATCACATGTCAGTTTAACGTACTAGTAAGAATGCATTTGTATCAAAAGAAAGTACATGTAATCAAGTGTGCTTTTTATTTTCATTTGTGCTGCTACAAAATCTTTTACAAATTTTGTTCTGAGGAGTACTCAGTAATATGAAAATGTTATGTTATTGTAGCTAAATGTACATGTACGCTATTTTTATATTAAATTTGATTAAACAATATCATAGTAGGGGTTGGATAAACCAACTTTTTGACACTCCACTAATATTGAGCTGATTTTTTTAATGAGCAATATTTGGTTCCAAAGAAGTCCTGTAAAAATAACCTAAATTCTTTGCTTTTTTTCATAAGAATAATTGAGATGCACTGAATTACAGTACCTTAACTAATTTACTTCCAGGTTAAACCAATCTGGTTGGACAGGGACATTAAATTTCAACTCTTGTGTCGTCCAGCTTGGCCATAGGGTTGTTTAAGAAGCTTACAAAACATAATTAATTGCCCACACAATTTTAAAATGTGTGTGTTTGATATTTTTGCTCTATGAAAATGTAATGAATACTTAAAAAAAACAAAGTTGAAACACATGATATATGTTAGTTTTACAACATACGATGACCACGGACTTGTACTTTTGACCAGACATTAAGAATTCTTGAGATGGTTGAATATCAAGTCTTGGAAACTGGCCATGAAAAGTTAACGTGCATCTAGCTGTGTTGACAAAAAGTATAAACAATATTGGATAAATGCTTACCACAAACTTGCTCCAAGAAACTTGACTTCGAAGATGATTGTGTTTTATGTCTTAAGCACTATAGCTATGAAACACAAATCTTTATTGTTAGTTTCATAGAAATACTGCTGACGACAACTCAAACCATGGGTAGAAGTTAAAAAACAAAGTTATAGCTATTACAGGGTGCCGCTACTACAGAAATTTTCCTTGTTCCAAGGACAGAACGTTCATAATTTTGGTCTTAAACCGAGGCAATCTATAGCCTAACTGCACTGCATACTTTATGTATCGCGTTCCTAAGTATTGGGCATGATTTGCACTTTGTTTTCCTTCAATTGACAACTGTCGATGGGCGCGGCCATTTTGCTTGAAAGAAGTCCGAAAACAAAATGGCGCCCATGTTAAACCAGAGGCTTCCTTATGCAATAAAAAGCCGGTTGGATCCAGAGTGACATGTCCGATGGATAACAATGTTATAAGGTGTTCAAAACATCTACATGATAAATTCCATTTTTGATTGATTTAATAAGAAAAGTCTATCAAATTCACCATTATATTGTTTCATGATCCAATGCGTAAGCTTTCTTGAGTTATCATCCAAAAAATATTTACTGTGTAAAGTAACCGTGACCTTGACCTAGTGACCTAAAAGTCAATACGGGTCATCTGCAAGTCATGATCAATGTACCTATGAAGTTTCATGATCCTAGGCATAGGCTTTCTTGAGTTATCATCTGGAAACCATTTTTTTAAGTTGAAACACCGAGACCTTGACCTTTGACCTAGTGACCTGAAAATCAATAGGGGTCATCTGCGAGTCATGATCAATGTACCTATGACGTTTCATCATCCTAGGCATAAGCGTTCTTAAGTAAAACAATTTTACTATTTTGGGTCACCTCAATGTACCTATGAAGTTTCATGATCCTAGGCGTAAGCGTTCTTGAGTTATCATCCGAAAACTATTTTTCTTAGTTGAGTCACCGTGACCTTGACCTTTGACCTAATGACCTGAAAATCAATAGGGGTCATCTGCAAGTCATGGTCAATGTACCTATGAAGTTAGTTTCATGATCCTTAGCATAAGCATTCTTGAGTTATCATCCGGAAACCATTCTACTGTTTCGGGTTACCTTGACCTTGACCGTTGACCGAGTGACCTGAAAATCAATAGGGGTCATCTGCAAGTTATTATCAATGTACCTATGAACTTTCATGATCTTAGGCATAAGCGTTCTTGAGCTTTCATCCGAAAACCATTTTACTGTTTCGGGTCACCGTGACCTTGACCTTTGATCTAGTGACCTCAAAATCAATAGGGGTCATCTGCGAGTTATGATCAATGTACCTATGAAGTTTTATGATCCTAGGCATTAGCGTTCTTGAGTTATCATCCAAATTTCATGAAAATTGAGCCAAAATGTGACTTCTAGAATGTTAATATGTTTTCACTTTATACATATAGAGAAAATTACCCCACCCACTTGCGGCCATGATTTTTCACCGATCCGAACCATTGTCGAAGTTGTCCAAGATATCAATAAAACCAATGTTTTGACCAATTTTCATGATGATTGGGCAAAAATTGTGACCTTTAGAGTGTTTACAAGGTTTCTCCATAGCCAAATAGGGAAAACTGCCACTTTATACATATAAAGAAAAATGCCCCGCCCACTGGCGGCCATGTTTTTTCACCGATCTGGACCATTTTCGAACTCGTCCGAGATATCAATAAAACCAATGTTTTAACCAACTTTCATGATGAATGGACAAAAATTGTGACTTCTAGAGTGTTTACAAGGTTTCTCTATAGCCAAATAGGGAAAAGTGCCACTATATACATATAGAGAAATATGCCCGCCCACTGGCGGCCATGTTTTTTCACCGATCTGGACCATTTTCGAACTCGTCCGAGAAATCAATTAAATCAATGTTTTGACCACTTTGCATGATGATTGGGCAAAAATTGTGACTTCTACAGTATTTACAAGGTTTCTCTATGGCCAAATAAGGAAAACTGCCCCGCCCACTTGCGGCCATGTTTTTCCACAGACCGGAACCACTTTTAAACTCAATCAAGATATCATTAAGACAAAAGACTTCTACGGTGTTTACAAGGTTTTTCTTTTTTTTGAACTAGTGATCTAGTTTTTGACCCGGCACAACCCAGTTTCGAACTCGGCCGAGGTTTTATTGGGGAAAAGCTTCTGACCAAGTTTCATGAAGATGGGACAACAAATGTGGCCTCCTCTAGAGTGTTTACGAGCAAATGTTAACGGACGGACGGACGGACGTACGACGGACAATGACCGGTCATAAAAGCTCACCTGAGCAATAAGGTGAGCTAAAAATCAAATGCATCGGCAAAATGGGGTAAATGAAATCTGGTGCTATGTTAGTATCTATCAGAATATCAATATAAAAAGTGGGCAGTCATTAAACCGAATCAGTACTTTAATAAAGTTAAATTCGTCACAAGTTTACTGACATTACAGTAAAACGCGAGTTTTTCGAGAATAGCGTAAAATGCCGCAATGTTTGTAACGATTCTTACCGTAACCTCCAATGATGTCGATTGTTTTCTGAATTGGTCTGGTAAAAACATTACCCAGCAATTTAAATATAACATATTCAGGCAATGTCAACATGGTACTCGCTCTAAATTCGCTCTTAAGTTTGTAGCTTTTAACCTCTTCGCAATCAAAATGGCGTCGTCCAGATTTTTCTTTAGGTCTCGCGAAATCCCGTAACATGTGAGAACGAGCCGGTGCGCGATAGGCTCTAAGAACCGACCTGCTTATCTCTGTTATCTACGTCTCTGACCTTACCATAAATTCAAACTCTGACAGCCTATCCCTCCAAGATGACCTCAAACAAATAGAAACTTGGGAAAAAACTTGGTCAATGGAATTTAACCCAGACAAATGTGAAATGCTCAGCATTACTAGGAAAAAGAACCCAATCATCTTCCCCTACAAACTTCGCAACATTGAGTTAAAACCCACTGAAGCTGCAAAGTACTTAGGCGTTACCATGTCCAAAGATCTAAATTGGTCAAGACACATAGACAGTATTACTTCTAAAGCAATCTCCACCCTCCGATTTATCCAACGTAATGTCACAACTGACAACCAAAAGGTTAAAACCGCTGCATACAACACCTACGTCCGCTCTCAACTTAAGTACTGTGCTAGCGTCTGGCATCCATGGCAGAAAACCCTTACCAATAAATTAGAAGGTGTCCAAAGGTCAGTCGCAAAATACGTCCTCAATGACTACAGTTACACCAGTAGTGTCACTCTCATGCTACAAACATAAGAATATGAAACTCTACAATACAGAAGGTCATATAAAACCCTGGTCATGTTCTATAAAGTAAGGGCCCAAACAGCTGCAGTCGATCAATATCATCTAATCCCCACTAGAAATATAAATTATCTCATCCCTCAGTCCCATACTCAGTACCATTCTAACTCTTACTTTCCTAGGACCATAAGACTCTGGAATAATCTATCAATCTATGTCAAATTAGCCCCAGCCTTGATATTTTCACAGAGAGGCTGGCGGTGATCAACATGTAATGTACCTGCTGTTCTATTTTAACTGTAAATTACTATTTTTTACCTTTTACTTGTTAACCTTAATACTGTAAATTATTCTATATATTTTACAACTGTCTCGCTGACAGCGCCGCCCAGTGATAATCGGCAATCGATTGTTGGGACGTACATATGTAGATGAAGATGTAGATGTAAATGACAGACACTAATTATATCAGCATAAATTTGATAATATATATATATGAATGGTGATATTCGGGTTTGCATCAGTAAGTTATGGTTTTAATTTTAAAAACTCAATTTCAATAAGGTTTTTAAGTGAGATCAGTAATTTAAAACATTTTGCATTACAATTCATGATAATTTAACAAACATTTACATGTCAACAAAAAATTTATTCATGGTCAAGTATCACAAACTGTAGTATATACACTGGCTTTCTTTGGTCATATAAAGTCCCTGTTGGTGGTGATCAACTAACTCGTGTGCGTCTAGAGGAAGCAAAACACCTTTGTTCCTTGGTTACCTCACCAGAAAAGCGGTTTGAAGATCTTTACCTTTCATAATAGAGCTGGGGCACATCAAGCAGGACTTCTTTGAGGTACAAATCAACCATTGTTGCTGGTAAATCTTTCAGCTTCTCTGACTACAAAGGTTTCATGGTGAGCTATCTTGATCAAAATATGTAGGTCTTGATCACCCTGATCAATGTTTTCACTTCAACATTATCCCATTAACTGCTGGCAAAACCTTGCTTTAACTTAGGAGGAATGTTCCTTTAATTAAGCTCTTTTAAAGTTGTGCTAAGGATTGCATTCCATGCATAACTCTGCTTGCCAAGGCAACCCAAACTGAAACATATTATATAAAACCACTGATGATTTTTAGCTCGGCTGTTTTCGGAGAAACCCCGAGGTATTGTCATAGCCAGCTTGTCGTCGGCCGTTCGCCGTCAGCCGTCTGCCGAAGGCGTCGTGCTAAAACCTAAAAATTTGCTCTAAAATCAAAGTGCTTCCAAATAAAACTTTGAAACTTCATATGTTCATGCACCTTGATGAGTTGTACACGCCATACCCAATTCGGGTCACTAGGTCAAAGGTGAAGGTCACTGTGACCTCTAATATAAAACTTTAACATAAACATCTACATTGACTCTAAAATCAAAGTGCTTCCACCTACAACTTTGAAACTTCATATTCAGATAAACATTGATGAGTTCTACACGCCATACCCATTTTGGGTCACTAGGTCAAAAGTCAAGGTCACTGTGACCTCTAAAAAATATTCTGACAAGCTTTCGCAGCCGAGCGTGGGACACGTTATGCGGTGCTCTTGTTTAACCTGAAGAATAACATGACTGTGTTGGTTTAGCGATATAGAGCAATCACGGCCCTCTGTTTCTCAAAACCTATCCGCAATATTTGGTTCACATTTAGTTTACATGTTTACAATACAAGTACAAGGAGAACCCATTTCACTAGGGCAGTTAACTCTTCATTTAATTTATTGTTTGGATGCTTTTGTTCACAAGTCTAGAAAATGTAAAAAAAATATCTTTATCAAATTAATTGCTTTTACTACGATATCCAACACTGATGCAAGAGGAGCATACTCTTAGTTGAGGAAAGTTCTTGATTATTCTTTTTTTAATACTGCTAGTTGATACTAGAAAAATGCTTTCTGCGATAAAGGTTCAGAGAATGTTCATAAATATATTAAATGTGTGAAATACTTTTATACAATTACTGACTGGTAATTCAAGTATAAAAAATATGTTAAATTGTCATGTTTCTTTCGTTTCAGAAATGCTTTAAAGAGATGTTCTGCTCCAAATTCTTGAGACAAACTGAAACCATTACAAGTGCAAGTTTCAAAGGAGCGATGTCAATGGAAAGGTTAAGTGCTCCTGTGTTCAACTCTGTTTAAAGTTCAGGATCAAGCAAGTTTTAGAAAGACTGTATTATGGACATACTATCGGTTTTGACCATGCATCATCTAAGAATGACTACTAGGGGTGTGATACATAGACATGAACTTCCAAACTAAGTGTGCCCTACCATTTTAAGCCTCAGTCAAGTAGACTAAATGATTTGAAACCGAGAGTTTATAAACTGTTCCTTATGGACATCTCATTTATTGCATTTCAAGCAAAAATTAGAAGAAAAAAAAACACCAATTATTTTGATAACATTTTAATGGAATGGCATATATTTTGTTTGTGGATAACTGGTGATCTATCTTATCAAGTTTTTACAATACTTCATACAACATTCAGTCTGCATTCCATTTGAAACAATATATTCTAAATATAGACATTGAACATGACATCTTATATAAAAGACAGTTTTTTTGAAAAAATTGCTTTTTACCTTTAAATGTGCTAAGCATTTTTTATTGGGACTATAAGTCTAACTAAACTACCTTAATCTTTGCCTACCAGGAACAAATTTGCTGACACATTACAATTTACTATATCAATTACATGCAACTTCAAATCATGGTACAATCACATCACCTGTGTTTTAATCCACTACTTATTGCAAGAACACGTGCTTACATTCTTAATGTAAAACACAAATATGTATTGCATGTGCACTGAAGACTTACAGTTTATCTACATTTACCATTATGTTGAAGTCATGTGATTTTCTTTTTATTAGGTAAACATGCAATCTATTGGTTATGAATTCATTTCTTTAGTAATACCATTATAAAACTGTTATTTGAATATTGCTTTATATTTGAATAGTATTTTATTTTAAATATAGAACATTACACAGCTTTTATTTCATGGATAATTTACATGTATACAAGTAAAAAGTAGGTATATACAGTGGTACAAAGTTGTGCATAGTTACTGAGCAGGATTGGAATATTAATAAATAAGGAAAAATAAATATTAATAAATGAGAACAAAAAGTAGTTTGCCTTTAAATGTCAATGGCATAACAAAATTGCCTCTTAAAGATTACTAGTATTTCAATCTTAAATAGCCGGTGTAGATTTTTTATGAACTTGACATGTGTATGCACAAACTTGTGAATGCTTTTTCTTTTTATTATATGTTTTTATATCAGCTATGGTTTAGTTTCCAGTGCAAAAAAAAGACATAAAATATGTACATGATTTTCAAGTTTTAAAATACATTGAACTAAACTACATTTTTTATTATTTAGTTAAGATGTTCATTTCAAAATGTGTCAAGATAATGTAGTCTTCACTATTTTCAAATGAGTTGATTGGTTTTCAATTTAAGATCTAAACAGACAATAGAACAGCAATACAGATAAGTGATAAAATACAAGCTGCATAAATATAATTGTTTGAAACTTTTTTCAGAATAAAACAAAGTGGATTGAAATAAACAATACTGATAAAAATGTAGGGCAAACATATTTAAGAGTCAATTTGTCTAATGTTTAACTTGTCTTGAGTTGTGTGTGTATTTGACACTTATAACATGCTTTTTAAATAAAACAAGAGCTGTCACCGTAGGATGACTTATGCCCCCTAACGCTTGATAGAAGTTATGAGCTTTTTTCGAAACCTAAACGCAGATTTCAAAACCTAAACAAGTACCCTAAGTTCAAGGTCAAGGTCACAGGGGTCAAATTTGTGTGCGTATGGAAAGGCTTGGTCCATATACACATGCAAACCAAACATAAAGGTTATATCTCAAGGGACATAGAAGTAATGAGCATTTTTCCAAACCTAAATGCAGATTTCGAAACCTAAACGCGGACCCTAAGTTCAGCGTCAAGGTCACAGGGATCAAAGTTTGTGCGCGTATAGAAGGCATTGTCCATATACACATGCATACCAAATATGAAGGTTATATCTCAAGGGACATAGAAGTTATGAGCATTTTTCGAAACCTAAACACAGATTTCGAAATCTAAACGCAGACCCCAAATTCAATGTCAATGTCACAGGGGTAAAAAATGTGTGCGTATGGAAAGGCCTTGTCCATATGCACATGCATACCAAATATGAAGGTTACATCTCAAGGGACATAGAAGTTAAGAGCATTTTTCGAAACCTAAACGCAAAGTGTGACGGAAAACGGACAGAAGGACAGACGGACGATCCGATCGCTATATGCCCTCCTACCAGGGGCATACAAATATATAACACACGTTGTATTTATTAAACCTGCAATGACAATGTGAGAACAAGTCTGATTTTGGGGTTTTCAAGTTGTAGTCCTTCAACTGTTGTTTTAATCCCACATTATCTTGTCTTGAAAACAACACTGCATAGCAAGATGTTGTTATATCCTCATATGCATACATATGCTTAAGATATGCTGCTGCCTGGCTTATATAGTACAAAGGCATGAATAGGAATGTAACTGGATAATTAAAGGGGTCTTTTTTTAGGTCATCATATTCTTTTTTGAAAACTTCTTCATACATTTCACAAGTGTCACTAGATTTCAACTTGTGAGTTTTTTTAGGAATATATTTGTACGGTCAGGGCTTTCTCGAACTGTAATGGGGTTGCTGAGCCCCAAAAAGTTTTGCAGCTCCTTAATCAGACTGGTTGTTAAAATATCACTTAAACACGAAGAAAGTTCTTCAGTTTTTAAAAGGCTATCCTGAATTTATCTACCCTAATAAAAAAAGATTTAAAAACATAAGTAACACTATTGTTACTTTATACTAAAGCGATCTTTTACATTTGTATGACCATTTATATACATGTAGTTATAGTTTATTAAAATACCTTAAGGTAGCGCACCCCTAATGGGAACATATCCATATATAATCTAATGAATTATTTTCTTAATCAGCATCTTTTTACTGAACTACATGCAAATTTGTAGGTAGGCTTTCCATCCTTTTTTATTTATAAATATACCGACTTTTCAAAACTACCCCCACGCTCGGCTTTTGTCCAGTTTATTTTCACCACTGGGGTATATAAAAGTTCCATAATTCATTCAAATTTCCAAATATGGGCATGAAGTTGATGTGTACAGATGCAGTAAATGTGTTTAAAGTTTAAACAAGATGAAATTAGTATTCTTTTGCAGACCTTAATTTTTTACAAATTTTTATTATGGAAGAGCGCCATGAAATGTAAGTGATTTCAGCCAAGTAAAATTTGGGTCGGTAAAAATCAAAATGTCATAAAATGTCATAAAATTCAAAATAGTATCATATAAGTTATATTATTTTTTATAGAAACACTATATACGGCAAAAAATACAAAGAAATAGACAGATTTAGCATTTACTTTTTGAAATAAAAATAAAAATGCAACATGCATCATTCGTATTTTCAGAAGTACATCACCCAATTTAGACATAACGTTGTTTAAATTTTAAAAATTGAGGATGTGCATAAAAATTCAACATATTTAACAATAAACATAACTTATATGCTATATTAAATCAAATTACGTTAGAAAAGAAATAAAATGCGTCGCAAAAAGGATTCAAACCTGCGTGGGAAGATCCCAAAATGATTTACAGTCCATCGTCTTAACCACTCGGCCACGGAAACTTCACATTACCATTGGCTTAAACTAGATATCCATAAGTAAACAGGTAAAAGGCATCACTCGGAAATAACCGATCATTGAAGATCGGCAATGATCGTAAAATAAAACGCGGGAAATCATTAGGGGTGCGCTACCTTAAATAGAATTAAATTATTTCCTTTGAATTGGAAAAACACAGCTAGTCTTTTAATCTAAGCCACAAGGTCACAGACAAATACAGGAAATCCAGGTGAGCAAAACAAACATCACTATTATCAACACTTGTGCCAGTTGTGTTAATGTTAGTCCTTAAATATTTTTTAACTTTTTTATAAAAACAACAACGTTGGAATAACAGTCCAAGGTGCTTTTAAGATGAGAGAAAACTTGATAAACATAATTTCCTATATTAAAGAAGATAAGGCTAAGATTAAAAACAAACAAATGGATCAGTAAAATTTGAATAACAATCCAGAAATTGTATTTCACTTCTTCTGTGATTTGTACAATCACTCAACTGCTCATACACAAAACGTTGTACATGAAGTTGACAGAATCCATTTCAAATGGTGTAAATATATAATTCAACATACCTTCATCAAAACGGTTAATATTTTGCTCTTAAAATGGTCTTTTTACATCAATAATTAAAGGCAAATAAATGCCAATAAGGATCATTCTTGGAATTAATTATCAATAAATATCAAAATATAGCAATAGTAAAACAAATGCCATGCAAAAGCATTTTATCCTCCAAATAACACATGTGTAAATTATGGCCTTTGCTGGGAGTTGAACTCAGATTTCTTCCCACAAAGCAGGGGAAGTGTTCTTCTATTTAACCACAAAGACTGATAAATTGTATATGACAATTTGGGGGATATATCAGCTATTTGTTTTGTCCAATTGGAAAAAGTACCTGAATCGTATAAATAGGGAAAAACTATTGTGAAAACCCCTCAAGTTGGGAAAACGTGCGTTGTAAAATCTACAGACTGGGAATTATAAAGTTTATAAATGCACGTTAAAAATTGCACAAATCAATAGAAAAATTCCTTTACATGAATTTTGGCTTGAAATGATAAGTTTCTGTGCTCCTGTTTTGTTAACTTGCAGATGATGAACTTTTGGAATAAAAATGATGAAATTGTTCTTCCTTTGGGGAATTTTTTTGATGGCATTTGGGAATTTTGTAGTTTTTCCTCAATTTGGAAAGTACATTTTACAGTTATTTAATAAAGAAGAATAAAATCATTGTACATGTCTGACTGTTCTATGGTGCGCATAGTCTCTACTTCACTTTCTTACCATTCTTTTACAATGTGACATTCATCAATCACTACCCTTTTTACAGGATCAATGGATTGTCTTTTGCTCAGCAAGTTTTTACACTGACTGTGTTAATAAGTGCAATCACAATTGCCCTTTTGCAATAGTGTTAACCATATCTTTCTCCATCAGCTGTAAATATATATATACAAATAAATGTCTTACCTACAACAAGCCAAGTAATATGTGAATGATTTCACTCTGGGTGACAGATCAGAGTAAAAATTATATGGTACTACTTTTACTGGTATAATTATTGATTATATATATATTAATTTATTGAATAATAATATGTAATAAACAAAATGGCATTTTATCAGTAAAGCAAAGTATATATATGTTTTATAATATATGTCATTTATTCAAGCAGTATGAACAGAAATTTGCAACATGTCATACCATGAATTTAGTCTAGTAACAGTTACATGTACCAAACAATTATACACATAGAAAACTTATATAAATAATGTTGACAATTTTATTAAAAAACATGGTTGTTTATATTTAAAAATGATTAGTTTCACTTCGTCCCGATTTTCAGAAATGGACATGCACATGTATATGTTGCATCTAAATATAAATTTTGCCGAGAATACCGCCGGCTCGATTAGTCAGCAATTAAATCAAACAGTAGCATGTACAATTCGTTTGATGGAAAATTGAAAACGTTTGTCTTAACAAACTGTTCAGTAATATTGACAGAATTTGCTTTTAAAATGGCAGTCGTAATGAACGGAATTATCGGGCAATATATAGAAACATTAAACGCGGCTTAAATGTGACTACCAAAATAATATTGTGACGCAAAACAGTATCAATTGTGACAATTAAATACACTGGTGAATCTGCTGTTCTCTTAGAAATTGCGCAAAAATAAAGATGACTTGTGTAATATCCCGTTATCCCCCTGGAAAGCGTGAGCATATTCATTGTAATTTTGAACAAGAGGCCCATGAGGACCTGAATCGCTCTACTTGTATAAACACTGTGCAAGTTTGGAAAGAATAAGATGGAAACTGTGTACTTAATCGCGCTACTATTTCGAGTCACTGTGACCTTGACTTTTGACCTAGTGACCTAAAATAAGATGGAAACTGTGTACTTAATCGCGCTACTATTTCGAGTCACTGTGACCTTGACCTTTGACCTAGTGACCTGAAAATTAATAGGGGTCATCTACCAGTCATAATCGATGTACTTATGAAGTTTCATGATCCTAGGCCTACGTATTCTTGAGTTATTATCCGGAAACCATTTTACTATTTCGAGTCACTGTGACATTGACCTTTGCCCCAGTGACCTGAAAATCATTAGGGTTCGAGTCCTCATTCATATAAAAACACTGAACAAGTTTGAAAAGAATCGGATGAAAACTGTGGACTTCAATAGGGTTTGAGTCCTCATTAATATAAAGACACTGAACAAGTTTGAAAAGAATCGGATGAAAACTGTGGGCTTTATCGGATGATAAAAAAGTAACCATTTGAGTATTTCGAGTCACTGTGACCTTGACCTTTGACCTAGTGACCTGAAAATTAATAGGGGTCATCAGCCAGTCATGATTAATGTACCTATGAATATTCATGATCCTAGGCCTAAGCATTCTTGAGTTAACATCTGGAAACCATTTTACTATTTCGAGTCACTGTGACCTTGACCTTTGACCCAGTGACCTGAAAATCAATAGGGTTCGAGTCCTCATTAATATAAAGACACTGAACACGTTTGAAAAGAATCGGATAAAACTGTGGACTTTATCGGGTAAACTAGAAAAGGCTAACGCACGCACACACACACGCACACACAGACACCATGCCATCCCATAAGCTATTCTGCCTTTGGCAAAAGAGCTAAAAAACTGGTTATTAGATTGGCGAATGTCAGCGGGCGGGCTGGCTTGCTGGTGGGCTGGCTGGCGGGCGGGCGGAAAAAAGCTTGTCGGGACCTTCGTTGTTCATTGTCAAATTTTAAAATCATTTGGCATATTGGTTCACCATCATTAGACGGTGGGTCGCGCGAAAGAATTACGTCAATATCTCCAAGGTCAAGGTCACAAGTTGAGTTTGAAGGTCAAAAATTGCCATAAATATGCATGTCCGGGCCATAACTTTGTCGTTCATTGACAGATTTTAAAATCATTTGGCACATTTGTTCACCATCATTAGACGGTGTGTCGTTCTAAAGAATTACGCCAATATCTCCAAGGTCAAGGTCACAATTTGAGTTTGAAGGTCAAAAATGGCCATAAATGGACTTTTTTCAACTGAAAACCTGGTTTTGTGACAATTATGTCCCTTGTTAAATAATTAGCTTTAAACAAAATATAATTTAAGCTTCATTGTGGGAAAACAGGGCTTAATGCATATGCATTAATGTTCATCCCAGTACCAGAGACTATCTTTAAACGAAAAGCATTATAAAATCAGATGTGCCGTCCTTGATAAGCTTGTGCGAATTGAACAGGCTAATCAGTGTGCACAGGCTAATCTTATTTAACCAGCATTAAGCCCCATTTTCCTTGAAAGCAGCCAATATGTACAGATTTCAATGATTAACAGACTTTACAAGCTGTTAGTCATATACACACCCTGAAGTGTACAGGCAGATGTGGTGGTTGAGGCACGAATGACAACTCTGCTAGGAGAATGGCATGTGTCGTCTGCATGATTAAACTGCAACAGGCAGCGTTGTCTTTTCATAGCGTAGTTAAGTCTTCTAAGCTCATACTGATTTGCAAAATATGCTCTGTAAAATTAGCGTGAGCTACAGCTCGCACTAATTATGTGACTGAGAAAAATATCGCCATTGCTTAATTACTAAATACATTTTCTGTAAATGTCTTCAATAAACTTACATCAATACACGATTTTCTTCGTTAATTCAAACATTCCTGAAAAGCTACCGCTCTGTTTACATATTTCGCTTACATTTTGATGCGCGTAGGTAGGACCACAATACCGCTTTCAAAATGTGTATTCATACTATTGCCTTCGAGGTACTTATCCGATGTTTGACGGACAGGGCCGAGAATGTGCAATTGCAAATGCTGTGATGCTGGGAAAACCCCAAATGTAGTTATTTTTAGAGTTGATCAAGACTGTAACCCGCCACCCATTTTCGCTGAATGGGTCAAGTTTCCCACTGGCACTACTTCTCTGTACCCACAATTTTTTTCGTTTCCAAAATTTTTCGTACCAACTTTTTTTTCGTACCAAAATTTTTCGTACCCAAATTTTTTTTGTACCCAATTTTTTATTCATACCCAAAATTTGTTCTTATTCAAAATAATTTTCGTACCCAATATTTTTATTTGGAACCAATTTTTTTTTCTTACCCATTGTTTTTTCTTACCCATTTTTTTTTCGTACCCAAATTTTTGTTTGGTGGCATAATTTGTTCGTACTTACTTTTTTTGTACCCACATTTTTTGTCATACCCAAAATTGTCCTACCCACATACACAATTGTGGCGATGAAGATAAACTTAAATTGATGCTTTTATTATCCATTCTCTTCAAAAGCATTGTCACACCAGTACTGTCAGTACTTCGATTAATTTATTGTGAAAAACTAAACATGTATCATGGCCAATGTGACCAGTGCTTAACTTATTTTACAATAAATGTTTTTTATCATGAGAAGCAGGCGTGATTAGGGTTGATATGCTGCTTTACACGCACAAGAGTAGGATCTTGTGAAAGGGTCATGCCAAGGTCGTTGCAATAATCCCACTGCCAGCTAATGACCCTCCGGGTCGCTGAAAGTTGCAACTGGTAACAAGATATTTCATAGAAACATGCTGCCCAGATTCCGGGCGGCACTTTAATCAGTAATATTAGCAACATAAACTATTTTCAGGCATGCATAAACACTAAAAGATCATATATATATATATATATATATATATATATATATCACTCATGCGCAAATTAAAACAATTTACGTGACATGGTGTGCTCGCATAGTAACAATATTAATCCAAAATTTCAAACATGTCAAACATGTCAACAGTTCATGAAAATACATAAATTTTTGCAATGGAAAACACTTTGTGTTCCATATTTGAAAGTACACAGGTATGCTATTGATTTTCTCCGGAATCATCTGCGAGAAAGATCTTGTGTCTTATCTACCAATCATAATGCACCAATTTTCTCCGTAACCTACGTAAGATAGATTGCATCGTTAATTCAATACCTTCGGCTTTCTGTTTGACAACAGTTTTTGTGTAAAAAATTTGTTTCGAGTTTTTTTCAACAAATAACTCGCCAATTGATGTTGATGATAACAGGTATTGTATTTGCCACATGTATTAGGTTTATTGAAATCAATTTTATAGATATATGTGAGAAATTATTTTTTGACATTGAATTTGATCTTATCAAGAACCCCTCTGAGCTGTATGTATGTACTCATAAAAGCTCAGAGCATTCAAGAAGAACTAAATGCCAAGGGAAAATAAGTTCCGACTTAAAAATTGTCATGATTGACAGTTAGCTTGTGGGAAGTTGTGTTTAACTTAAAACCTGATTGTTTTGATCTGATGCCTGCCACGCCTTAAATGTATAACAAAACTAATAACAATATCACCAAAGGTCCTAAGGCACTCACCAGAGCTCCAGATAAGGGCCGTACAGCCGTAAATACGGCTTTTTCATGAAGGTTTACGCATTTATTTTTATAAACTGGAAGTACAATTACGACTTTAATATCCCTTTTACGCATTTACGAAAATAAATCTGGCCGTACCGATACGTGCATTCCAAATATCAAGTTGCTATCTTCAATATTGCAAAAGTTATGGCCAATGTTAAAGTTTACGGACGGACGGACAGACAAACGGACGGGCGGACGGACTGACGGACAGTTCAACTGCTATATGCCATCCTACCGGGGGCATAACAATGTGCATACACTTAAAAGTATCAAAAGGATCAACATACATAAACATAACAAATTAACAAGCCTCGTATATCTCAAAATATATTAATATGCACATTAGGCATGTTTTCTTTATATTTGTAATTTACCCCACCCACTTTTCTTGTCTTACAAATCACATTTATATTATAATATTCACATGAAGTATTATATATTTATATTCCTTAGTCCAATAGGCGTGTATAAATGTAGTTAGGATAATATTTGTATCTAAACTGTTTTTCAGATACAAACTGAAACATGTTATAAGGATAAAAACACATGTTTTTTTACCTTTTTTTCAATGATATAGTCAATTTTTAATACAATGTTTAATTTTTTACCAAAAAAAACATATATGTTTAATAAGAATAAAAGAGTCTCAATGGCTTAAATTAAAAAGCTTACCAAATGTATGTTGTTTGTGTCATTTGCGAAAAAACGGCATTTCCTATGTTTTGGGTCGGCCATCTTGGCGGCCATCTTGGATTTAGACCCCGTGGGCATGAAATATTTCTTGGAAACAAACATTTTTTTTAGCCAAGACAATGTAGAACATCATCAGCATATTTAAAAAAAAGGGTCCAATCATGCACCGTGGACCTCCGTTCCTACTAGACTATTGGTGTTTGGCATGCATGTGTATCTCATGGAGCTGCATTTTTTGAGTGGTGCAAGGTCAAGGTCAATATCAATCTTTATGGTCAAAGGTCAAATATATGGGGGGACATAGTGTTTCACAATCTAATCTTGTAAATAATATGTAATTCTACATGTTTCACCATTTGGAGAAGATCGCGTTACATATTAAGACGTTGTCAATACATAATGTTTTGCGTTTGTTTTGATTAATATCTTTGTAATAACAAATCCCTTTATTAATTAGGCGAAAGATTTATAATATAACAGCTATGTACGTACCAATCACACAGGCAATAACAGTTGTAAATGATGTTATGCCTAGACAATTATGGTATTTTTTATATTTTTATATTTAAACATTACCTGTTAATTTAAACAGCCGTACACTCCTCAAATTATGACAATGTCATTTTCACCTGGATATATAAAATTCAGAACAATGGAGAGAGAACGCTTGTCCAAGTATTCCTTGCCCGTAAACCTATCAATGCCAGTTGCAATAACAGATCTCTAATGCTATGTTTTGCATGATCAATTATAATGATTGGCTCCACGATTTAAATCTGTGTCTTAATTGTTTACTACTCGTTATGATTTTTGAGAACGTACCTGGATTTATCAAGTCTTGACGTAAATCGTGTCAGTCGCCTTAATCGTGGGAGACTTGTACACGGTTCCAATACATTATACATGTACGATCGAGACGATGACATGCACTTATTTCTAACCGGGATAATAATCCAACTTCAGATTGAAATTTATCGTAAATAATCGAGCAAATAATATCAATTCGTTTTTCCCTATCGTAGTGCTCGCTGTTAATCTGATGCAAGAAAGAGTCACGTTCTGTTACGATCTAATGTGATCTCAAGCATTCAATAAGTCAATAGTATGTGGGGCTTGAATGACATCAGTTGGGTGCAATTGTGCCTCGTCTCGTAAACGCAATCGATTTAATTATCTTAAAGTATCTTATTGTAACAGAGCGCATTTTTTATGAACGTGTGCTAACGTATCGACTTTTCCAAGAACGTACACATTATGGGAAACCTATCGTCATGATCGTGTCGGATCGAGACCCAATCGTGGAACTATTCGAAATCGTCCAAACAAACCAATGAAATAGTATTTTAAGATCAGCTCGTGTCAAATCTCGAAACCTGTCGCGAACATATAACAACTGAGCGCAAAGCATCGTAGTGTAATGTATGATCAATAATCACATCATTTCGAAGTATCGTCTGAGTAAACATACCGAATTGTTATCTTAAAAACAGTAACATATTATGAATTTTGAATAAATGAAACAGTAACTTCGCGGGGGAGAGTGGATATTTCATATATCCAGACGTCTGTTTATTTACGTTTTCTAGGGTGACGCTTATCCAATACCAAAACCAAATTAATGCAATATTACTATGTGTATAAAATTTGGAAATATTCTGTGACGAAAGGATCGGTATAACCTTTACTCAAATAATTTATTTTATTTTCCTAATAACGCATATAAAATAAGTTAGGTTTCGAAGTTCTTATTATCTTTCAGAATGCTTCTCCACTTCCATTGTCGTATTAACCACTGACTTTTTGAGAGACTGCGTAATGTTTTTTGTTTTTTTGTAAAATCGTCGCTGACTGTGCTCTGCTCATATCCCCACCTCATGTACTTACTAAATACTGCTCAGAACATTTCTGAAAATTGAGTGTCAATATGAACGGGACTCTATCTATCACATAGCATTTATCAATCAAAGGGAGAAAAATCTACCACGCATCTAGACAGATCGACACTTAGCTTTATCAATCTCTTGCACGACGGTTACATTACATTCACCTCTGTGTTGGGCTCAGAACGGACTATTGTTATGAAAGCGTCTCATTCATGTCATGATCATACCAAGCGTTCATTATTGAGGTTACATTATACTAAACAATCTCTTGCACGACGGTTACATTGCATTCACTGCATTAAAGAAAACCATCTAATACCATGATATCTTATATCAGTCTTAATTCATTTTTATAAAATTGATATGGTTCTTGATGTTAAAAAACCAACATACATACACACGTCGAAGCAATTCCTAACGTCACTCAATAAACATTGTGTTCAATTGTTTACATTTGTAAAGTGCGTGGAATGATTCCATCTGCGTAAATGGGCAATAAAATAGTTCCAAAGAGTTGCATTAAAACTTGCAAGTTTTTGCACGATTTATCGTACATTTAAAAGTCATATTTCTTAATATAATGCATGCGATCTTAAATATCCAATCAAATATACATTGAATGCGTTTGTTCTGTTTTAGCTATTTGGTAGACAAAATGGCGTGCTGAGCCTATCGCAGAGTTGTATGTGAGAGCAAGGAACGACAACTCTGCGAGGAGATTGTTAGCTTTATATGTAATATTAACAATCACAATGAATAGCTAACATGATATTTAATCGATCTATGTATGATCTATCTTTATATTGTGTTTGCGTTATATTAAACTTAACCGACTCCTAATATGAAAGTAGAAACGTAATCAAATGACCAAATCATAGGGAAATATAATGAATAGCGCAATTGCTTTTATTCTTATTAAGGTGTTTCTTACCATCACGGGTTTAGCTGTGTCATTGTTTAAAGAAATGAACCGATATTTGCTTTTATTATTAAATATTCCATTGCAAGACATGCCCCTCAACTGTTCACGGTGTATTTGCTTGCTTAAGTTACATGATAAGTTCATGTTTGTCTTACATACAGCCGCAATTAAAAATGAGAATACAAGTATACAAAGCAATTAAAGTATAAACTAAATAAGAAATTTCATTATTGATAATGTCTATACAGGCCTCTGTTTCCAGATCAAAGTCAAATCTACAAGGCTACTGTAACAGCGCAGGTGCCACCACACTTTATTAAAAGAAATATGTGTAAATGAAGTTATTTTGAAGGTGCAATTATTAAAATATGTCGATATAAATAGTGCGCAGCGACCACAATTATACTATTAAGCACCTCATACATTAATTGAATGCGTATAAACACCTCGGCGCACTATTGATAGAAAAAAGCTCCCTCTTTGGATCTTTGCACTCCCCAGAACTAATTTGCTGGTTGGTTGGACTGTTTCAATATGCAATACTTTTTGTAAACAACGATGAAAGGTCATTTAAACTTGATCACATGTGCAGTTATCGTTTCCCATATTTATTTATAAATAACAAAATCTCTACCATTAATAATGTTTTATTTTATTATAAAGTATAGCAGAGTAGCGGTATGGGTCGAACGTGGGTATCCGACGATGAGTTTGTGTCGGCTAAATAAAATAGTTATTACTTTCTGTGAATGAATATCTCATTTGAATTATAAATGACAATCATAAACATTGTGCGTAAAAAAAATAAACCGTGGTAAGGTTTCGTTCGTTAAAAATGACTTTTCGCAATTCTATTGGCAGTCACATTGTACGACTTGGAGGAAAATGTTTTGTGATATCAATTGATGAATTGTATGAAGAAGATTATACCTTTTGGCAGTTATTATTTTATGTAAATGGGCAAAGACTAACTACATTTTTAAGCATCATCAGATTGATAACAATAGAACATAAACACTTACAAAAACACACACACATATTACAATCAAGAAATATATAACAACAAATAAAATAGAATATGAAACATTGATGTTGCCTTAATAAACACCCAGATGCGAAAAATGATCTAATTATATAAATGTGATGTTTACTTGTTTGAAATAAATATGTTTTAACCCGTGTCAACGAAACGACTCGTATAATGTCTTAAGCTTCTTGATATTAAATGACAATCTATTAATTCATTGTTTTAGCCGTACAATTAAGATAGAAATGCCAAGGTCATTGGTCAATTTATAGTTATTATGGAAAACAATAAATTTAACACAGTTGATAGCGCGATCTTGTTTGTTGCTCTTGGTTGTTTGAAAGTTGGTACAGCCCATCTTGTAACCTGAGAGACAAATACATGGTTTTGTCATTGTTTTGTAGTTTTCCTATGAACATACTGTAAGCATGAACACCTTGGCTACGAACATCGTCACTACATATAATTGCACCACTGTCTCCGGGCATGCCAAACGCATTTGGATTTGGAATATCGCCGTATTCTGCTGCACCTGCATGTTGTTCTTCAGCATCACTGTACTCGTTTTCTATAACCAAATATTTAAACTGCATTCCCCTAACAAAGTAAATCGGGATTGATATTTTTCCTAATCGCGGGAGTCTCTCTTTAGTCCATGCGTGGACCCTTTCACTCTGTAGTAGTTTCTTTATTTCTTGCTCAGGTTTATTCTGAAAGTTAAAAATCATATTATTTCGATGACGACCTCTAGAGTCTCTGAGCCTCCTGTCAGCTATATTTTCGGGTTGTACAATTTTTACAGCTGCAATATCAAGTTCCCCAATAGTGTAACCCGGTTCGGCAATGGCAAATAGGATGTTAGTGTTAGACTGAGTATTGTTAATATAAACATACTGTTCATTAACGGAAGTACCGTTTCCTTGTGAACTTAAGCCAGTATTGTGATCTTCTGCGTTATCAAGCAAGTGACGTGAGGTCAGGGCGTATAAGTGATCATCTTTCAATGCAAAACCGCCTAATGTTCCGCGTCTTTCAGCAACAACCAACTCGTTTCCTACTTTTATGTCGCACAAAGGCGTCTCTGTCCATGGTCCCCAGTTGATGTGGTATTTGGTAATGTTGCGAATATTCAAGTAATTACTAATCGCCTCAAAAATAGTCTCATCATATTGTCGATCGACGACAATTTGAAGGGAATCATGCTGATATCCAAATCCTTTAATGGAGGCGTCACATTCAAACAACTCGTCAGGCCACTATAACAATTCAACAAGATTGCATTTAACGCTACGGTAAAGCTATATTAGCTATATTATTCAATAACGTATATAATAATGTATTCTAAATATGACTTGAAAACGGAAGAGAGAAAGATTTAGTGTACAAAGCTTTTTTTTATTGGCTTGAACGTTTGTTTCCTCTGTTAAAGTTGTACTTGTTGTTGAAATATCCAACAGAAAACTGGTAATTCTTACAGTTTTATCAAGGACCGGAGTTTCTTTGTTTTCTACACCAGGCCATTCTTGTCTCGGTGCGCAACTTCTGTTATAAACTGCCATAACGTCAGATAAAAGGCACTTAATCGCTTCCACACCTAAAGCATGCGAATCAATATACAGTAAATAGTGTTAAGGTATGCAATCGTTTTAAAACAAATTGGCACAAATTTAAATATCAATCATGTGTTAGTTTTTTTAACGAAACATAACAATCAACTGAGTCAAGCAAAAACACCCACCCAAATGACTGCTACAACTACAGCTATTATTGAGACTTCTACAACCTCTACTACTTCTGCTACTGCTGCTAATGTTGCTGCTACAGCTTGCAATACACGCTATTTTACTACAAGCTGTTCTTCTACTTTTACTAAATATAATACAAAACAATCCTGTATGTCTAAAAAATTTAATATCGATGCCATGCTGTTTATACCATTTTCTTTGAAGTCCGGTGTAGCTTGGATGCGATGTAAAGCATTTTCGGAAAGGTCCTTCAAAAAGCTTAGAGCATATCTTTCCAAAAGACGGTCTACGTTTTCTTTCAACCCTTTTATGGATGAACAAATTACGTTCCCCTTTTTACTGTCAGCTTTGATATTCAGACCAGTTTCGATCATCACTCCATAAATACAGTTCTCGGGAAAATCCATTGTGTAGTCAGATATGAAGATTACTGGTGTTGGATTTGACATGGCTGATTCTTGTGTCAAATCCGTGTTTTCATCATTTTTGATCCAATTGTTGATAGTAGAACGTGATTTCGAACAGTTTAATTCCATTATTGATATTTCATTATCACTAGGTAATGCTTTTGTTTTAAATCTCAGACGTTTGAATCGAGTCAGCAAAGTCTTCACCCTGTCTTTTGTGTAATTGTATCGCGGAAATGTATCGTCGGAGAATACAGACAATGAGAGCTGAAAATCATTAATTTTGGACATTTTTTTAAATTATAAATACGATACGATATAACTGTTTATGATGAACAAGGTGAACATTAAATTAATTAAATATTAAATGTCAACATAAATCTTCATGGTACACTATAAATAAGCGTGATAATGCTAAATAAATAATAAATTTTAAGAAATCAATCAAAATTGCTTCCCGCGGTGTCGAATGACAGTATCAAAATGTGCATGCAAACAATATTTGTTTACAATATAACATAACGTAGCTAGAGATATAACTGAAGATAACTTTTTTGCAGACACGCGCATCGTAAATATGAGCTGTTGATAGTAGCTTAAAGGGAAACTAGTGTGTTTAAGTATACGCAAACTGAAACTTATATGAACATTAGAATAATACAACATGCAACATATAATCATGTTATTTTTACAAAAGCAAAATAGCATTAATAACGACGACATTGATTATAAGTATCGTTCTGTTTAAGAGAATTGTCCAACAATTTGATAAACTTTTTGAGTACTAGAAATAAGTAGCGTTTTGTTGTATTCACTAACATTTACCAACAGTTAGAATTGATGAACTAACGACAGTAATTAGCGTTTAACATATATCAGCAGCGATCAATAGCAATACGTAGAGTTTAACAACAGTTATTAGGGTGTGACATAAATCAGTAGCGTCTGATAATAATCAGTAGTGGTAACATCAACTCTTATTAGCGTTAAACAATATTCAGTAACGTTAAACAGCAACTAGAAATTACTGTTTTTACAACAATACGTGATCTAACCTGCGTTGTTATCTCACTGTGATCGGAACGTGTCTTTGGTCATGTATCATAAATCGTGCTGAACTAGGACACGGAAGAATTAAGTCACCAATTGTCATTATTTGTTTTAAAAAATGTCTAACTTCCTGCCAACATTGATATCGTGGTTATAGTTATCTTGTCGCAAATTAGGAAGCGTATTTCGATTTAAAGGCGTGGTAATTTAATACAACATTCCTACTGATCCTTAACTGTGTACACATAACCGATTTGGACATTTTTCTGATGTTTTGGTCTATGATACGTTATGATGTCCAGCTACATAGGGACTGACGGGAACGTTTCAAATAGTTTCCCGAGTGGGTTCCCATTAGCATTATTGCGTCCCCTGAATGCGTACTTGCTTGTACGATATCTTACACAACTCTACGTTTATCAAGGATCAATTGACTATTGAATGTATCGGATTACACCAAATAAAGCGATGTTTTTACAATTTGAATATATACACACGTTATGCGTTTTGAAACTTCATCCAATGAAGAGAAACGTCAATTATATGATATCCAATTAAGTGTGCTCTACTGTTTAACTCTTTACTTTTTCGTAAGCATATTATATTTATATCAGCTCATTAGATAACATAGTGTCGAATGATCAATGTTCAATAATTTAAGTGTTTGTAAATATCACTCCATGTCATCATTTATCAGCAACGTGATGTTTGTTTATACATATTATCATTATGAAGCAAATATTAAATCTAATTGTAAACACTCAATGTCCTGAATAGGCATTACAATTGCGGAATTAGTTCATGAAGTAGTGACTGTGCTAGGCCGTCACCCGATACCGAATCATTTAGGTGGTATATATTGATATAGAAATATCATAAGTACTACTTCGCTGATTATCTTCTTGATTGTATTCTTCAAAGGTGGGCGAAGTACACATTATTTGGTTACCTGAGTACATAGTTGCCATTGGTAGCATTTTGGATAACGTGTTGTCCGTCGTCCGTAAGGCCATGCGTTCCTTGCGTGTGCCTTATATTCTCACTATTGCTCCTCTTTTTACCGCTTAGAAAATTCTGATAAAACTTCACAGGAATGATCCTTTGATGGCTTTTCAAAATGTATTCAAATTAATCGATAACTAATGTCGGTCAACACAAATAAAAATATACTAATCAATTAAAAATCCTGTTCTGAAGTTTGTTCACGAAACACCCCTGGAGTAATATTTCCATGTCCCATGGGTCACAAGATTCTTTAGTTTTAAAAAGTATTTTTATAACAAAATGACTTTAATACAAATACAGCCTAATTCATATGTATTATTTTGCATGTAACAACGTATGGCCGTCCACTCTTAAGTTTGTTTGAAAAGCGCTCCATGGGTTTTGCCCCGATTTTTGTTTCTTTCTATATACTTAGTGAAAGCTTTAAAAAAAAATCTCCTCTGAAACCGCCATGCAATAAGGTTTAGTAATTGGGATGTCACATAATATAACGGATCTCTGTGAAGTTTGATACAGTCATTCCACTTGGGTTAAAACTGGCACCGCCCTGGGGTTTACTTGTTTTCCTTAAGTGTAGATATTGAAAACTTCAAATATAGTTTCCTATGAAATGGCAATCAAGAGCAATTAGGTATTTGGTATGTACAATCCTTTGGTAGTTTTCTGTCAAGTACTTTTAATGTACTCCACAAAGGTCAATACTTTCCACCCTCTGGGGCTTCATTGTTTCACTTAATGTAAATGGTGTGCCTTTATAAATCTTCTCCCTTGAAACTGAAAATAACACAAGTC